>NC_081556.1:42187997-42490497 GCF_963082655.1 Stomoxys calcitrans | reverse complement strand
TCCTGGAGGCGGAGATTCTGGAGATCACGGAATGCGTGAAGTGGTGTGGTGCTAACGCAAGGACGTTGAGTGTGAACATCTTAGGGACAGTAAAATGGCCTTAAGGGCAACAACACCTTACGGACATTAAGGTCACGTACAGTCCTGTAGTGAAAGAAGGATATTAGCGTCTTCTCTAAAGATGGCACAATCCGCATTGTTTGGGTGCCGGGCTATAACGGAGTAAGGGGGAATGAGAGAGCAGACGATTTGTCGTTAAAGGCCAAAGGACTGCCGTCGATAAACTTGGTTAAACCGAAGCCTTTCGGGTCGACACAGTTCGAGCTCAGGGCGTGGGCGAAGAATGCGCATGTAACTCTGTGGAACCGCGAAACGGTCGGAAGGACTGCGAAAATCCAATGGGGTGATCCAGATCGTGAGATGACGAGGCTTTTTCTCCATCGCAGTCCTCCAAACTTCTGAGGCGTAAGTAAGTATTGGTCTAATCACCCTCCTGTAGAGCCAGTGGACTATCCTCGGATTCAGGCCCTATTTCGATCCTACGGCCCGTGCCCAACATTTTTGAGCCTTCTCAGTACGCTCCTGAATGTGACACTTCCAATTAAGTTTCCTATCCAAGATCACACCTTAGTATTTGACCTTCTCAGATATCGAAATCGTTTTATTGAGGAAACGCGGTGCGTTAAATTGGCCCACCTTCGTCATCCTCGTGAACAGGCATATTTCAGTCTTCTCTGGGTTAACATTGAGACCTCTGGGTCTACCCCAGTCATATGCGGTTCTGCATAGCTTGTTCGGATCCTTACCTCTTAGAAGTATTATAAGACCGCCTGCGTAGCAGGCGGGTTCAAATTCCCCCTCAGTCAGCATCCGTAGGTCATTTATTGTGGTCACCCATAGGAGTGGCGATAAAATGCCCCCCTGTGGCGTGCCTTGTGCCACTTTCACCCTTATATTTATCTACCTGTTCCTTAGCATATGGTTTATCCAAGGCACGCTGTGAAAATTTTGGCCAGACGAGGAGCCAGGTCCGGGTAACTTGGTTTGATTTATGGTGAAGGAATCCTTGAGGATTCCGTAATTATATACCTTTGATCAACGTCTTAGATGTTACTTTTTTCTTGTTTCGATGTTACTTTTCTTTTGTTTTTGTTTTTTTATTTATTAAGAGCTTATAATAAGCCGATTTCTGGTTTAGGTTTTTTGTCCATAGTGTCATGGGGTGGATTAACATCCGCACCCTCTTTTCAACCTAACATAACTGGGCCCGAGGGTCCCCCCTGGCTACGTCCCTCATGGGAGATTTATCAGGTTATAGATCGATTTGGATTGCACTAAGCACAGTTGTTGGAAATCATAATAGAACACCACATGCAAAATTGCAGCCAAATCGGACAATTATTGCGGCTTGTATGGGCTCAAGATGTCAAATCGGGAGATCGGTTTATATGGGAGCTATTTGGACGTTACTTAGTACAGTTGTCGCAATTTTTATCCGGTTTTGTTTGTTCGAAAAAATTTATGCTAAGTACGGTTCAAATCGGTCTGTAACTTTATATTGCTCCCATTTAAACCGATCTCCCGATTTGACTTCTTGAGTCCTTACAAACCGAAATTTTTTCCAATTTGATTGAGGTGTTCTGTTGCGACTTCCAACAACTGTGCCAAGTACTCTTTGAATTAGTCTATAACCTGATATAGCTCCCATGTATAACGAACTATCGATCATTGTTGTTCGGTGGCTAAAAGTTTTAATTTTTGCTGGTTTAACAGAAGTTTGGTATGCGTTTTCATTTGTATAAATTTTAAACAGAATCCATGGTTGTGGGTTTCCAAGATTCAGCCCTGCCGAACTTACCACATTTTTACTCGTTTTCTTTTCTGTTCGCAATGTGCATTTCTTGAGAATAAAAATACTTTTGATTTCCCACCTGCAGTCATTGAAACACAGGTACCGGGAAACAGTTGCACAGTCCAAATAAAAATGACAAATTGAAATAATTCCTCAGAAATTGTCAAATGACAATGTTAAAGGGCGGAAATATGGCAAATATAGAAACTGAACTTTTGCACATGACATTGCAGTAATTTGCTTTTTTGAGATTCTGGTTGTTCTGCATCCCATATGTCTTACGACAACATTTTCGGCGAAGTAAACAAAATTTTAAAAATAAACTTTTGGTATTACAACTTTTTCTTGAGGAATGTGACATGTTTGACTGGGAATTTTTGTAATAAAATCTCTAAATTCGCTGGCAACATAAAATGCAATGAAATTTAAATTGTTCATAGGAAATCAAACATTTGAAAAAATTTGCTGTAAAAAAAAATTACTTAATTTTCAATTGGGTTGCCCAAAAAGTAATTGCGGATTTTTTTAAAGAAAGTAAATGCTTTTTAAATAAAAATTAGAATGAACTTTAATCAAATATACTTTTTTTACACTTTTTTTCTAAAGCAAGCTAAAAGTAACAGCTGATAACTGACAGAAGAAAGAATGCAATTACAGAGTCACAAGTTGTGAAAAAATTTGTCAACGCCGACTATATGAAAAATCTGCAATTACTTTTTGGGCAACCAATTTTTATTATTATTTATTTCTTTTTTGGGCAAAATTTCACATTAATATCCTGCAGTGGAATCTCAATAAAATATTGACAAAATTGTTTGAACAACAAACGGCTTTTCAAACATTAAATATTTACATAAGACAATCCAAACAACATTTTTCTGAAAAATTTTTAATATTTTTCACTAAAAAGAACACAACTTCCTCTATAAATCTTTTAATTAACATAAAACCAAAGTGTAGACCAAAGTAAGACGTGTTTGTTATGTCAATCATCAAACTCACCACCATAGACATACAGAGTTTCTTCTCAAAAACACAACCCATGTCATGGAAACAACAACACCTGTCATGCACTTGTTATTCTAAACGGCCATCTTCAATCCCTGATGAGAAGCTTCATTTCAGCAGGCCTAATTCAAACGACAGCAATCGTTTTATACCACATTTGGAAAAAAATTATTTTTGCTTTATTAAAAGGGGATGCCCATTTTTGTGCCAGGATATCAAAATGAAAAATGAGTAGAATAATTTTGCTCAAGACTTCATAAGAAAACTAAATGAAGACAAGATTTTTCTAAGAAAAACATTTTAACCAAACTTTGGAAAAAAAAACAAGTAAAAGCGTGCTAAGTTCGGCCTGGCCGAATCTTATATACCCTCCACCATGGATCGCATTTGTCGAGTTCTTTTCCCGGCATCTCTTCTTATTCAAAAAAGGATATAAGAAAATATTTTCTCTGCTATTAGAGCGATATCAAGATATGGTCCGGTTTGGACCACTATTAATTTTTATTTTGGAGACCTGTGTAAAATGTCAGCCAATTCGAATAAGAATTGCGCCCTTTGGGGGCTCAAGAAGTAAAATAGAGAGAACGATTTATATGGGAGCTGAATCGGGCTATAGACCGATTCAGACCATAATAAACACGTATGTTGATGGCCATGAGAGGATCCGTCGAACAAAATTTCAGGCAAATCGAATAAGAATTGCGCCCTCTAGAGGCTCAAGAAGTCAAGATCCCAGATCGGTTTATATGGCAGCTATATCAGGTTATGAACCGATTTGAACCATATTTAGCACAGTTGTTGGATATCATAACAAAATACTTCGTGCAAAAATTCATTAAAACCTGGTAAGAATTGCGCCCTCTAGAGGCTCAAGAAGTCAAGATCCCAGATCGGTTTATATGGCAGCTATACCAGGATATGGACCGATTCGAACTATTCTTGGCACAGTTATTGGATATAATAACAAAGCACGTCGTGCAAAATTTCATTCCAATCGGATAAGAATTGCGCCCTCTAGAGGCTCAAGAAGTCAAGACCCAAGATCGGTTTAAATGACAGCTATATCAGGTTATGAGCCGATTTGAACCAAACTTGGCACAGTTGTTGGATATCATAACAAAACACGTCGTGCAAAATTTCATCCCAATCGGATAAGAATTGCGCCCTCTAGAGGCTCAAGAAGTCAAGACCCAAGATCGGTTTATATGGCAGCTACACCAGGATATGGGCCGATTTAAACCATACTTGGCACAGTTGTTGAATATCATAACAAAACACGTTGTGCGAAAATTCATTCAAATCGTATAAGAATTGCGCCCTATAGAGGCTCAAGAAGTCAAGACCCACGATCAGTTTATATGGCAGCTATATCAGGTTATGAACCGATGTGAACCATACTTGGCACAGTTGTTGGATATCATAACAAAACACGTCGTGCAAAATTTCATTCCAATCGGATAAGAATTGCGCACTCTAGAGGCTCGAGAAGTCAAGACCCAAGATCGGTTTATATGGCAGCTATATCAGGTTATGGACCAATTCGAACCATACTTGGCGCAGTTGTTGGATATCATAACAAAACACGTCGTGAAAAATTTCATTCCAATCGGATAAGAATTGCACACTCTAGAAGCTCAAGAAATCAAGACCCAAGATCGGTTTATATGGCAGCTATATCAAAACATGGACCGATATGATCCATTTACAATACCAATCGACCTACACCAACCGACCTACACTAATAAGATCTGTGCAAAATTTCAAGTGGCTAGCTTTACTCCTTCGGAAGTTAGCGTGCTTTCGACAGACAGACGGACGGACGGACATGGCTAGATCGACATAAAATGTCGCGACGATCAAGAATATATATACTTTATGGGGTCTCAGACGATTATTTTGAGTAGTTACAAACAGAATGACGAAATTAGTATACCCCCCATCCTGTGGTGGAGGGTATAAAAATATAAAATTCCTAAAACTTTCCGTAGAAATCAAATTTAGGCAAAACTTTAATGGCCCAATGGCAGAAAACCTAATGAAAACTCAAAATAGGATTATGTGACAGACAGGAAATCTGTCAAATAAACCTATTTCAAAGCTACTTTAAGTTTTGTGAATACCGGTGTAGTGTCTACCTTTACTCTTTCGCTTGCGAATAAAATCCACAAGGCCATGTTTGAGTTTTCCAAATGTCACATATTGAGAATAGTATGTGACACACATAGAGTGCTCTCATTCTTTCTTAACGAACTTAAAGTCTAATTGACATGACATGACAACCTTACCATTTTGTATTATGCACCTGTTTTGTCAGTTGCAGGTTAGCAATGAACATTTGGAGGAAGAAATGCCACCCGCAGTTTTTAGGGGGGCATTATGCACATCGGCATAAACCATCTATCACATCTGCTGTCGGCGTTACATCTAAATTTTATTATACCCTCCACCATAAGATGGGGGGTATACTAATTTCGTCATTCTGTTTGTAACTACTCGAAATATTCGTCTAAGACCCCATAAAGTATATATATTCTTGATCGTCGTGAAATTTTATGTCGATCTAGCCATGTCCGTCCGTCTGTCCGTCCGTCCGTCCGTCCGTCCGTCCGTCCGTCCGTCCGTCCGTCCGTCCGTCCGTCCGTCCGTCTGTCTGTCGAAAGCACGCTAACTTCCGAAGGAGTAAAGCTAGCCGCTTGAAATTTTGCACAAATACTTCTTATTAGTGTAGGTCGGTTGGTATTGTAAATGGGCCATATCGGTCCATGTTTTGATATAGCTGCCATATAAACCGATCTTGGGTCTTGACTTCTTGAGCCTCTAGAGTGCGCAATTCTTATCCGATTGGAATGAAATTTTGCACGACGTATTTTGTTATTATATCCAACAACTGTGCCAAGTATGGTTCAAATCGGTCCATAACCTGATATAGCTGCCATATAAACCGATCTTGGGTCTTGACTTCTTGAGCCTCTAGAGTGCGCAATTCTTATCCGATTGGAATGAAATTTTGCACGACGTATTTTGTTATTATATCCAACAACTGTGCCAAGTATGGTTCAAATCGGTCCATAACCTGATATAGCTGCCATATAAACCGATCTTGGGTCTTGACTTCTTGAGCTTCTAGAGTGCGCAATTCTTATCCGATTGGAATGAAATTTTGCACGACGTATTTTGTTATTATATCCAACAACTGTGCCAAGTATGGTTCAAATCGGTCTATAACCTGATATAGCTGCCATATACACCGATCTGGGGTCTTGACTTCTTGAGCCTCTAGAGTGCGCAATTCTTATCCGATTGGGATGAAATTTTGCACGACGTGTTTTGTTATGACATCCAACAACTGTGCCAAGTATGGTTCAAATCGGTCCATAACCTGATATAGCTGCCATATAAACCGATCTTGGGTCTTGACTTCTTGAGCCTCTAGAGTGCGCAATTCTTATCCGATTGGAATGAAATTTTGCACGACGTATTTTGTTACGATATCCAACAACTGTGCCAAGTATGGTTCAAATCGGTCCATAACCTGATATAGCTGTCATATAAACCGATCTTGGATCTTGACTTCTTGAGCCTCTAGAGGGCGCAAATATTATCCAATTTGAATGAATTTTGGCACGTGGTATTTTGTTATGATATCCAACAACTGTGCCAAATATGGTTCAAATCGGTTCATAACCTGATATAGCTGCCATATAAACCGATCTGGGATCTTGACTTCTTGAGCCTCTAGAGGTCGCAATTATTATCCGATTTGCCTGAAATTTTGTACGACGGATTCTCTCATGACCATTAACATACGTGTTTATTATGGTCTGAATCGGTTTATAGCCTGATATAGCTCCCATATAAATCGATCTTCTTGAGCCCACAAAGGGCGCAATTCTTATTCGAATTGGCTGACATTTTACAGAGGTCTCCAACATATAATTTAATTGTGGTCCAAACCGGACCATATCTTGATATCGTTCTAATAGCAGAGCAAATCTTTTCTTATATCCTTTTTTTGCCTAAGAAGAGATGCCGGGAAAAGAACTCGACATATGCGATCCATGGTGGAGGGTATATAAGATTCGGCCCGGCCGAACTTAGCACGCTTTTACTTGTTTCTATTTTATTTTTCCATATCTGTCTGGTTTCTATTTTTGTGTTGTTATTTTTCATAGGGTCCATTTTCTTCACACAATTGTTTGCCACTGAAATTTCAAATTCTTGCCATTTGATGACATATGAAACATTTACCAATAAATGTGAAAATTCTTATACTGCACTTGAAGGCAACATTGTATCTTATGCCGTACTTATGTCATTGTAGCGGTGAGTTTGTTTGACTCTCTGTTATCCTTAGATATATCCTTTCCAGTTGAGTTATTTTCGAATTATGTTATATTTGATGCATAATGCATTGCGGTATTTAGTGGAGAAAGTTCATGGTCTACACATAGAGAACACAAGATGATATCATATTGGTTGCCCAAAAAGTAATTGCGGATTTTTTAAAAGAAAGTAAATGCATTCTTAATAAAACTTAGAATGAACTTTAATCAAATATACTTTTTTACACTTTTTTTCTAAAGCAAGCTAAAAGTAGCAGCTGATAACTGACAGAAGAAAGAATGCAATTACAGAGTCACAAGCTGTGAAAAAATTTGTCAACGCCGACTATATGAAAAATCCGCAATTACTTTTTGGGCAACCCAATAGGAAAAATTGTAAAAATTGCATATTTGTAGGAAATTTGGTCAAAATTTTATTTCTATGGGAAATTTCACCAAAATTTCATTTCTATAGGAAATTTTGTCAAAATTTAATTTCTAAAGGATGTTTTGTTAACATTTCATTTCTATTGGAAATTTTGTTAAAATTTCATTTTTATACCCTCCACCATGGGATGGGGGTATACTAATTTCGTCATTCTGTTTGTAACACCACGTAATATGCGTCTGAGACCCCTTAAAGTATATATATTATTGATCGTCATGTCATTTTAAGTCGATCTAGCCATGTCCGTCCATCTGTCCGTCCGCCTGTCTGTCGAAAGCACGCTAACTTTCGAAGGAGTTGAGCTAGTCGCTTGAAATTTTGCACAAATACTTTTTATTAGTGTAGATCAGTTGGGATTGTAAATGGTCCAAATCGGTCCATGTTTTGATATAGCTGCCATATAAACCGATCTTGGGTCTTGACTTCTTGAGCCTCTAGAGGGCGCAATTCTTCTCCGATTTGAATAAAATTTTGCAGGAAGTATTTTGTTTTCACTTCCAACAAGTGCGCTAAGTATGATTTAAATCGGTACATAATCTGGTATAGCTGTCATATAAACCGATTTTGGATCTTGACTTCTTGAGCCAATAGAGCTCGCAATTCTCATCCGATTTGGCTAAAATTTTTCTTGAGGTGTTTTGTTATGACTTCCAATAACTGTGCTAAGCTGCCACATAAACCGATCTGGGATCTTGACTTCTTGAGCCTCTAGAGGGCGCAAATCTCATTCTAGTTAGATAAAAATTTTTGTACATCGGCTACTCTTATGACCTTTAACATACGTGTCTAATATGGTCTGAATCGATCAATAGCTTGATACAGCTCCCATATAAACCGATCTCCAGATTTTGTTTCTTGAGCCCCTACAAGGCGCAATTCTTATCCGAATGAACTGAAATATTACACAATAGCATATTCTTATTCAATATTCTTTGTTTGCCTAAAAAGAGATACTCCGCATAGAACTCGACAAATGTGATCCATGGTGGAGGTTATATAAGATTCGGCACGCTCTTACTTGCTATATATAAGATTTTGTCAATATTTTATTTCTACAAAAAAGTTTGTTAAAATTTCATCTCTTATGAAATTTTGTCAAAATTTAATTTCTATAGTAAATTTGGTAAACATTTCGTTTTTGTAGGGATTTTTGTCAAAATTTAATTTTTATAGGAAATATTGTGAAAATTTCATTTCTAAGAGAAAGTTTGTTAAAATTTCAATTCTTTAGAAAATTTTGTCAAAATTTCATCTCCATTGAAAATTTTGTCAAAATATTATTTCCATAGAAAATTTTAGATTAGGTTAGGTTAAAGTGGCAGTCTGCCATCAGACTCACTTAGACATTTTTGTCCATTATGATACCACAGGAACAGATGCCTTCTAGTTCCTATCGTTGAACCACCCAGATCGCTTTAAAAAGCCCAACAAATTGCGAATGTAAATCAGACAGGTTCTTAAAGAAATGAGAGCCTAAAATGGAACTCCTTCTGACTGCCAGTGCGGGGCACACACACAGAATGTGTTCAATAGTCTCTTCTTCTTCAATGTCTTCACAGCTTCTGCAAATGTCGTTATTGGCAACCTTCTGTCTATCAGCATGCTTTCCGATTAGACAGTGAACTTTCATGACTGTGACGTCTGTTCTGGCCAGTGGCAGCAAAGCGGTAGACCTTTTCAAGTCAAGATTAGCCCACATAGAATAGAATGGTCACAGCCCCCTATTTGTTACCCTTTGGGCCACATAACCAAAGATAAAGCTCCCTTAGCCTCATGGCTGGGTACTACTGAATCTTCAGTGCTTAGCAACGGAAGAAGAAAAACATTTCGACTACTCTTTGTTAGAATACAGGTTCTGTGTCTCCCCGTACCATTGAGTAGTTTACGTTAGGTTAGGTTTAAGTTGCAGTCTGTCATCAGACTCACTCAGACGTTTTCGTCCATTGTGATACCACAGGAACAGAAGAAGGAAGATGCCTTCTAGTTTCAGAAGGCATCCAGATCGCTTTAAAAAGCCCAATAACTTGCGAATGTTCACATCCGCTAAATCAGAGAGGTTCTCAAAGAAATGAGAACCTAAGGTGGAACTCCTCCTGACTGCCAGTGCGGGACACACACACACAGCTTCTGCAAAAGTCGTTGCTAGCATCATTCAGTCTGGCAGCATATTTTCCGATTAAACAGTGCATTAAGTGGTTTAAATTTCGGAATTCTGAGTCCACGAACCATTCCTCCACATACCCATGATTCCTGGATAGGAACCACATCAAATCCCCCTGCCACCGGGAGGACCTTTAGTGCCGTCGAAGCGGTTTACAGTGGTAGAGATTAATCTGCATGCATCAGACCATAGTAAGGATTCAAAACCTCCAATTGCGTTAGCCTCGTCTTCTAATTCCGCCAGTAGTTCATCCTTACAAGATTCGTTAGATCTTGTCATGATTAGCTTCCGCATGCATTCAGGGGCAGGTGCGAAAGAAGTGTTACCACTCTTGCTCTTGACACTGGATAATTGCGGTGTGGACTATTCCTCCTTAGTTGCGTCACTAGCTGTTGCTGGCGAAGTACTTTTTGAGTTGCGTCCTTGTGGCCAATGCCACCGGATGACCCACCCACAGAGGGCTTTTCGGGTCCTGTTTCGATGCCTTCCCCTCCTGTCTCGATTGTGTCTGGGGAATTTTTAGTCACCTGCAATCCGCCAGACTTTAGAGATGTGATCGATAGTTCCCCCGGCAAGGGTTCAGCATCAACTGCAGGTTCGTCTCTTGATTCGCCAAGCACACAGCTTCTATAGAACTTCCGTTGCAACTTGTTGAATCCGTAGAATACAACTCCTTCAGATTTGTTGAGGTCTGCAAGTTAACCGGAGTTTAGTATGAATACTGCATGTCTCTTGTCACCATCAGCCTCATCCAATCTATCAATCTTCTAGTCGATGGTTGAAAGATTGGGATTACATTCTTTTAGTCTTCCAAATATGGATTCAGGATCTGAGGGAATCCTTGGTATCCAAGCATGCGCCATTGGTCGAGAAGGAACATTGTTTTTCTTGATTCAATCTAGTGCTGCACCTAGCCAGATCTCACCAATCGTTTTTAGCGCACAACGATACATTTTAATTGAGCTTTGAAGGGAATAAGGCCCAGATACCAGCCTGCATCGTCACAAACAGGGGGAGATGCAGGAACTTCCGAAAGAACATGGGATGATGGCAGTCCATTGACTATCCCACTCCAATTATTCCTAGGTATGCAGCATTTTGGCTGACTGCGGGGTAGTTTCCGAATCTAGACGAAGTGTAGTCTTTGGGGTAGCTTGCGCAGCGAATCTCTGAGTCTAATTTACGAAGTCTCTTTCCCGATAAGTGAGAGTCTTAGGACCAATCGCACAAAGCCTCTCAATTAACCTGAGAGCGATGCATCTTCTATTATTCCAACTTCTTAAGGAGAGTTTTGGTTTGCAAAGGAAGGCCGATGGCCTAGGCTAATTATAGGGATGCGAAGATAGAATAGGCTCAGCCTTGCCCTTAAGACTCAAACCAGGTGCCTCGTCAAAAGCCCCTGCTGACCAGTCGTCTTTCGGCTAGTGAAGCCTGGAGCAGCCGCTCCACCAGTCTAGGGTTCAGTAGCAGACAACATGTTACGGCCTGATACCACCACCGCAGCGTTTGGGTCTTTGGAGTCCATTCTAAGTCTTCTCCCGGGCTCTAGATTTGCCGCTCTAATAGAAACAGACGCAGATCATCAAGCGCCTAATGGATACCACTATCCTTGAGTGACTTAAATTGTTCTTCCAAACATAATGACCTATTACGAGTTATAGAAAAATTCTTGCGGCGCGAAATAACAAAACGTCCGCCCCACTCAACAGTTCAAACTCGTTGGGATTGTGAGTAAAATTTTCGTCTCGTAAGCGTGCGTGAACGTGAGGCGACAAAAAAGTCGTGTGTGAGTAAATTTTTTCCCCATGAGCGTGCGTGAGTGGAAAATCACTCACGCGCACATCTCTAGTGGTGGGTACCCAAGAAACGGGCCGGACGAACTTAGCACATTATTTCATTTCTTATATTACTCAAACATTTAATGACTTTTCTCTTACCGGGTATCTATTATTCTAGAACGAATAAGTCAAGATATTCTGAGCTTTGCAATGAAATGTCTTTCAACATTTCGTTTTCATTATTTTCATTTGGCCTTATTGTGTCAGTGGAAATGCAAATGCAAGATCACCTTCAAGGAAACTGCTTTGGCTTGAACTATAAGCTGCTTGGCAGTTAGGCTCTTGTTATATGGCTGTTGTATCCTTTCTGCCTGGAATATTTAAAAGTTGTATGCATACGTACACTGCGAGTGGTAGGTGCGAAGATAATGTCATAGGACTTGACTTTTGACATTTGTGATTGGTACCAAGAGTTTAAAAGGGCACAAAGTTTTAGAGGGGGCCTTTTTTGTTCTACACTTGCATACACAGCTAAGTTGATATATCTATGCAAGCAATGAGAAGTTCAGGATGTTGTCGTCTTGTGCCATCGAGCATGTTTTAGGGGAGGGGGGAGGTACATTTATTAATAAATGCACCTTTCATATGATATTTTAAAAATGGAACATGCTTTTAAATGTCACATTGAATGTTTGTTACCCCCACACATCAGAGTCAGTTCTAAATTTGTCGATTCGGAAAATCGATTTATTCATTGGTTATAATTTCATTGGCCTTATCGGCAAAGTTCTTTATGTTAAAAATGGCTCACTGTTGCTGTCTTGCCTCTGGGCAAAAAAGTCAGATCATGACCATCATCATCATCATCTTCGTTTTTTGCCATTTGTAGTAAATTTTCCCAAAATATACCATTTATTTGCCTGGGACAGCAAGTAACCAACCAATGTTCATTTCATCAATTATCCACATTGAACATTTCCCACCACTGCCGCGGGGTTGAATGCTGTCTGTGGAGACGAGTCCCAACCATGTGAACGATTGTTATCTCACCTACGCACCATATCATAAATCGTTATTCCATGCACTACATTTGTGGAGCAGCATACAATTTCCCCCAAATAGAGGTGTGGAGGGGGTGAATTTTGTATGTGGGATATGTGTTTTACCATTACGCGAAGAGAATGGCCTGGAAATGGCAAAATGGCCAACAATAAAAATTGCTACAATTTATTTAGTGGAATCTAATGCATTTTCTATGCAATCATCTATGCGATCTGATAATAAATGAAGCAAGGAAAAGGGTTATGCGAGAAGTCAAATCGGTGGATTGGTTTATAGGATAACCCCCATAAAAAGTTAAAGCCCTCTAGGTAGTTATGGCGTTTTCCGATGTGTATTGGGGTTCCCGTGGTGCAGTGGTTAGGATGCCCCTCATATGATGCCAAACGGCTGGTTTAAATCGCAGAACATTAGAAAAGATTTTAACAGTGGATATCCCCGCACAAATGCTTGTAACGACAAGTGACCTCTGCTGCCTTAACATAGGCGGAGCGATGGGGACCCCCATAGACCTACAGATTAAGTGTGAGGCAGCCATTAAGGCGATGGGAGAATGGATAGAGGATAGTAGAAGGTCATACCATCGCGATATAACCGAGGCGACGATAGGAAACCTGAAAGGAATGGAGGAGGTTTCCGATCGGATGACACTTTGAGGTCGAGTGCGATGCACTTCTGCCAGTGGCACAGTCTTGGATTGCTGGAACCCTAGTATTGTCATCTGGAAGATCATATTACACGGATGGATCAAAGCTAGAGGACAAAGTGAGCCTGGGGATATACATTGAGAACCCAGGTATTGAGATCTGTTTTAGAGTGCCTGACCATAATACGGTCCTGCAGGCTAAGATCCGGGCGATCACGGAATACGTCAGGTGGTGTGGTGCCAACGCGAGGACGGCGAGTGTTAACATATTTACGGACAGAAAACATAAGGGCAGTAATAACCAGGACGGTAAAGCCACAAATACTCTTGGAGTGTAAGAAGGAGATCAACGCCTTCCCTGAGGGTGGCAAAATCCGCATTTTTTGGGTGCCGGAATATAGCGGAGTAAGGGGAAATGAAAAAGCAGACGATTTGGTAGTGAATGCCAGAGGACTGTCGTCATTGAACTTGGTTAACCCGCAGCCTTTCGGGTCGACGCAGTCCATGTTAAGAGCATGGGCACATATAACATTGTGGAACAGCGAAATGGTCGGTAGGATGACGAAAATCCTATGGGGAGATCCGGATTGTGTTAAGACGAGGCTATTACTGAAAGGAAGCCAGCAGGAGGTCAGTATAGCTTTTGGTATCATAACACGACACATGGGACTACAAGCTCACTTACGCAAAATCGGTGCGGCAAGTGATAGCATGTGTAGGGCATGCGGCGAAGATAATGAGACGTTGGAGCATTTCCTTTGTCATTGCCCGGTTTTCGCGGCTAACGGACATCGGCACTTAGGTGGGGCTCAATTCCCGACATAAACCAATTACCAAGCAGCACGGAATTCCTGACAAATTTTCTTTTTCTACGTTACTTTTTAGTATAGAGTGACTTTTGAAAAGCTATAGGAAAGTTTTTCAAAAAAAAAAATCACAAAAAATTCAGAAAAATGCACGAAATCTTTATTTGAAACGAGAGTACGGTCCATATTACATTGGGTTGCCCAAAAAGTAATTGCGGATTTTTCATATAGTAGGCGTTAACAAATTTTCTCACAGCTTGTGACTCTGTAATTGCATTCTTTATTCTGTCAGTTGTCAGCTGTTACTTTTAGCTTGCTTTAGAAAAAAGTGTAGAAAAAGTATATTTTATTAAAGTTCATTCTAAGTTTTATTAAAAATGCATTTACTTTCTTTTAAAAAATCCGCAATTACTTTTTGGGCAACCCAATTATAATGCTTGAAGGTAATTTTATGCAAATGTTGACAGTGACTCTGTTTCAAATGGACCATCCACTTAGTCCAATTTTGTCATACTCTTTCCAACATTTCGGCCGGTATCTCACAAATTAATGCTTCACACACTTTAGGACCCATATTTAGAGGACTTACAAACGTAATGACGATGAAAGTATACCCCCAACCTATGTTAAAGGTTATAAAAATTTCCGTGTTCACCTTATGTTAACCCCCACAAATTCATTTAAGAACATTAAATTCAGCTTAAATATCGCCACACCAAATTTGTATTGTATGCCACCAATTACTTTCGCCCTCCTCTCCCCCTGCAACCTTTAATACGAAAATCCTTATTTATTAACCCTTCACATGGCGCTGTACTCATGTACACATAAGTATGTGATTAGTTGATGGTATTTGTCTAACAAATACTTATACAGCCATTGTAATTGATTGAACTATGACAGAGTGTGTGAGTACATATCCATGGCCCTATAAAAGAGATGGGCACAAGTACTGGTATGTGGGTGTGTGATGTATGCGTCCGAATGGCAATGTATTTATTTATTTTCCTTAACATAGACAAACGTAGAAGAGTTCAGAAGCGCCACTAAGTTTGACTTTGGGTAACTTTAGCTCTTAGGGTAGGTTTTGGGATTTTAATGGAAATTTTTGAGAAATTTAGCTTGGAGAAAGATAATATAGTAAAAAAATTAATGCATTCACGCCTAAAATGGTTGATGAGTAGTTGCAAATTTGCCCATGAAAATTCGCTTAAGGAACTGGAACTGTCCGATTAAATTTTAAGCTCAGTGATAATGTACCTCCTTTTTATAGCCGACACCTCTTTGGAGAGATGCTTTTACATGGCAAATAATCACACAAATGTTGCCAGCATTAGGAGGTGATAACCACCGCTGAAAATTTTTCTGATGTTCCGGCCAGGATTCGAACCCAGGCATTCAGCGTCATAGGCGGACATGCTAACCTTTGCGTCTCCTGATGAGTAATTCTAAACCGAATTAGGAAACGCGTCCCATAGTGGTTGGTGTGCGTTGCGATCTCTAGCTTTCCTCCTCCATTTACAAAGAAAAATCTCCGATTATTGAGCTCGTCTCGAAAGAATGACGAACAAAAGTTATCAAATTTAATGATCTTCGCTCTAACAGGCAAAAGAACTTAAAGATGAAAAGATTCGGCGGACCCCTACCGGGATTTGAACCTGGGCACACGAAGTAATAGTGAGAGCCATTGCAGTTGTCTGGCGTTCAATGCCATCAATACAACTTCCAACTGGTGCACAGACTCAAGTGTATACCATGGGAGTAGAGTAAATTGTGCAGAAAAAAAATCTGCCATTACACAAAAACACATGCATTGGGAAAAGTACAGCTAATAGATAGGGTTGTCGAGCGTGGTTAATGTGGCATTTGTATTTTAATGTCGTTTTCGCAATAAATTCGGTACATGTACAACATACCTTCACACCTAAAATCGTTGATGAATAATTCTAAACCAATTTAAAATTCTGGCGTGTGAAGATAACGTGTCAATGGCGACGACAGTCTATGCGTCGAGCGGATTTTTCTTCTATGGTGATCTGGTAGTTATCCTCCCATGAACGGAGCTTTGGGCTGGGGGCGTCCCGTCATTCTTAGGTCCCTCTGTTTACACAGGTGGTTCAAAGTTGGATTGGGCCACCGGGCAAGGATTTTTGTTAGATTCCCAGGAATCAGGGAGTCACATAGACTACTGAATGGGTGCCGTGTCTTACAGGTAGAGGTTTTTGTGATCCTCAGATCTTGGATGCGATCCTGAGCCAGGAGCGGCCGCTTTCTCAGACTGTCACGTTGTATGTGAATAGTCAGACGGCGCTGAAGGCCTTGTTTGTCTTCTTCGATTAGAAAGTAGTGAACGTGGTTGCCTATGCTGATGACGTCATCATTTTGATTGGCGGTCGCTTTCTCTCTACTGTCACGCATATCCATCAGAGTTCGCTGGGGAATTGTTCGAGATGGACGATGTGGGGTTTATGCCAAGCCCATTGACATAAGCCCCCGGAAAACAGACATGATGTTGTTCACGAGAAGGAGGAGATACGGGAGTTCAGGAGATCGGTCCTTGATAGACTGCAGCGGCCGCTTTTTCAGGTGGCTAAATGCCTGGTCATTTTTCATGACCAAAAATTGAACTGGAGAAGAAACGTTGAGTAGAGAGTCAAGCGGAGGCTGAATGCGCTCTACTCATATCACAACTCGGTGGGCAGTAGTTGGGGACTTAGGCAAAGTACTATCCATTGGATGTAGCCTGCTGTGGTTCGGCCGATCCTCATATATGTGAGTCTGGTATAGACCGGGCTTTTTCATAACCAAAAATTGAATGTTTTTCATAACCAAAAATTGAACTGGAGAAGAAACGCTAAGGAGAGAGTCAAACGGGGGCTGAATGCGTTCTTCTCATATCACAACTCGGTGGGCAGTAGTTGGGGACTTACGCCAAGTTCGACCCACTGGACGTAGCCTGCTGTGGTTCGGCCGATCCTCATATATGGGTGCCTGGTAGAGACCGGGCTCTCGAGAAGGTGTGTCTACACCATATGATGGAGAAGTTGCAGGGTATTGGGGAGTAGCTGATATAAGGTGCGGGGAGGAGTTCACCGTTGATTACTGCCCTCAGATTGAGGTAGTCAGGCATATGGAGTACTTTGGATTTCGGGCATTCGTTAGTTCTGCGTAAGGCCGCTGGCGTGGGACGATGACGTGACAACGCAACGGACTATGTACCGGGCGGATCTTTCTTCCCTGGCTACCTGGAGGTTGTCTTCCCGGAGGGGAAGCTTTGGGCTAGGGGCGTTCTACCTTTTTTGGGTTCCTCTGTTTATACGGATTGGTCCAAGTTGGATGGGCGTAACGGAGCAGGGGTTTTTGTTGAATTCTTAGGAATTAGGGAGTCGCATAGTCTGTTTTTCAGGCAGAGGTTTTTGCAATCCCCAGGGCGTGAGTCAGGGGCAGCGGCCCTCTAGTTTAGTTAGGTTGAATGGGTTGCCCACCAAAGGTGAGTTCACTCGGAGGCCTGTTTGGCTCATTGTGGTACCCTAGAGAGAGAAAGCGAAAAGAAAGAAAGTGTGAGACCTCTGACTGGAGGTTATACACGAATTAAAGAAAATACAGGAGGAGTGGAGAACCAGAGCGGTGGATGAAGAACCGTCCCAACGCAATCACGGGGCCAACTACGCCGGAGATTGTGGCACCCCCCGTCGGAACCATCCTTTTCCCTCAACAAACCTCAGAAGACATACCATAGGTACGATCGCAAGTTCACCTAGATCACAGAAGAAACAGCTCCCCAGAAAGGAGAGTCAACGTCTCTGCAGAACCGGTCAGGAACACAGCAAGTGCTCAATAGTCTCTTCTTCATCCTCATCGGGCAACTCCTACAGAAGTCATTGTGCGGTATCCCCATGCGCTCCGTCATGCGGCCTATGGCAAAGTGTCCGCTTATGACCCCTGTCAAGGTACTCATCGACCTCTTATCGAACACCAGCAACTCCCCCCTCCTCCTCTGGTCGATGATCGGCCATAGCGCAACCATCCACCGAGTCCCACCTCGCCACCGACTCCGCCCTGGCCATCCCATCTACTGTGTTCAGTAGCTCGCCAAATGGCACGTAGGCAAGACTGGTCCGCCCGGCGCAGACGAACCCCTCCTGGCGCACTCGTCCGCCCTCTTATTTCCTGGAATCCCCCCATGCCCAGGAACCCATGTCAGCCTCACATCTTGGGCCCGGAGCCTATCCCGGGATTTCAAACAATCAGTCAAGGATCTCAACCTCACAATTCTCGACCCCACGGCCTTGAGTGCCGCCATACTGTCCACATAATACTGTCACGATTTATGTGGTTCTTGTGCGGTCGAGTTAAATCGGGAGCCGCAAGGGGCGTCTCGGCCGTTTGAAGGCTGCTATCAGATTTTGCTGGCTTCCGTGTTATCAAGGGATGGCGGGGAACGAAGCGGCAGACGAGCTGGCCAGGTTTTAGTCGCGGTTGGGCTCTGGGAGTTAGACGTCGATGGTGAACCTCTCTCTGTGTTGGTTGTTTGGGATGATGAATTCCCATGACGAATGCGCTGACTCGGAGTGGGCTGGCGTTGTAGTCCGCAGGGTTGCCAAGGCCCTGTGACCAAGGTTCTCGGGGACGAGGAAGTCGATTGTTCTTGAGCTGGGGAAGCGTGATCTTGTATTATTGGCCATGGCGATGGGCTTCGGACGATAAAGAGGAGTTGGAGACGGTTGAGCACCTGCTGTGCCCTGCGATGGCAGGGATAAGGTATAGAATTATGGGTGAAAAGCTCTTCTCTTCACTGAGCTCTCTATCGTATTTCGATCCACTAGTAATTTTGGACTTCTGTAAGGGTCTAGAAGGGCTGACGGGATTGCCCTCTAGTCGATGAGACTTTTTTTCGGTCTCTATGCCGGCTTTTTAGAGTGTCTTAAACTTTTTCCAAAGGCTTTGTTTTAGGAAAAATTTTAGGAAGAACACAATGGAGCAGAGGTCTCCAAGTGAAGCGGTTGGCAACTGCCAGGCGCGTGTCCTTTAACCTTACCTAATACAATCATCCGACTTTTCATTTCCTGGCATTGCAAATTGCAAATCTTGCCTGTGAACATTCCACTAAGGAACAGGGGCAAACTTCTCACATAAATGATTTGCAATCGTTGCTCGTTAGTAAGTCTATTCATGATGAAATGTCAAAGCATACTGAGCATCTTTCTCTTTGACACCATGTCTGAAATCCCACGTGATCTGTCAAATACTAATGCATGAAAATCCTAACCTCAAAAAAATCACCCTTTATTAATGAGTGCAGTCTGACTCAAGTTCAATGATAAGGAGCCTCCTTTTTATAGCCGATTCCGAAACGGCGTGCCACAGAACTACGCCTCTTTGGAGAGAAGTTTTTACGTGGCATAGTACCTCACCACCATCCGCAACCGCAAAGAAGGAAATCTGGTAACTGACACAGACAATATGCTGAGGATATGGAAAGCACATTTTACCCAACTGCTAGTGTCCGATGTTGGCGGCGAAGAGGATACCGCAGAACCAATCCCTGATGATGGTATAAAATGTTTATCTCCTAGTCAGAATGAGGTCCAAGTAGCAGTAACCCGACTAAAGAACAACAAGGCAGCAGGAGCCGACGGGTTACCCGCTTTAGACCTGGTAAATCCACCCTAGACCACATATTCACACTGCGCCAAATCCTGGAAAAGACCCGAGAAGGACAAATCAACACCTACCACCTCTTTGTTGACTACAAAGCCGCCTTCGATACTCCTTTACGTTCAAAGGTATTTCAAGCCATGTCTGAGTTTGGTATCCCTGCAAAATTAATAAGACTCTGCAGGATGACACTTGCTGATACGCGTTCCTCTGTAAGAATAGAAAGGAATCTCTCCAAACCATTTAATACCAAACGAGAATTCAGAGAAGGAGACAGCCTATCATGTGATTTCTTTAATATCCTGCTGGAGAAGATTATACGAGATGCAGAAGTGAAGAGATATGACACACTAATCACAAGAGAGCACATGCTACTTGCCTATGCCGACGATATCGATATCATAGGTCGGTCACCGGAAGTAGTAACTGCAGCCTTTGAAAGAATCGAAAGAGAGTCAGTGAAAATGGGTCTGGCAGTAAATGGAGATAAGACGAAATGGATGGTCTCCACTCCCAAAAAGCCTTGTAAAACCGATCAGATAAAGAATATGGAGAAAGTTGGGAACCACAACTTTGAGATAGTCAGTAACTTTATCTACCTCGGCACCGCCGTAACCGAAACGAATGACACAAGTTTTGAGATAAAGCGAAGAATAATACTGGCAAACAGATGTTACTTTGGACTAAGTAAGCAATTTAGAAACAAGGCCACCTCTCGACAGACGAAGATTACACTATACAAGACACTGATACCACCCGTGCTGTTATATGGTCTGAAGCATGGGTACTTGTGAAAGCAGATGAGGCAGTGCTTGGAGTATTTGAGAGAAAGATTCTTCGTAAAATATATGGACCAGTTTGCGTTAACGGAGAATATAGGCGACGTATGAACCACGAGCTGTATGAGCTGTATGACGACGATAGCATAGTTACACACATCAAAATACAACGGCTGCGTTGGCTAGGTCATGTTGTCAGAATGGATGAAGAAGCTCCAGCTAAAAAGTCTTTTGAAGGCAAACACGGTGGTACACGCAAACCGGGAAGACCAAAAGCCCGATGGATTGGTGTCAGAGATTTTAGAATGAGCGCAGAAGATCGAGGCGCTTGGGACGCTATTCTACGTTCGGCTAGTGGAAGAAATATTCTGTCATAGCCAACTAAAGTAAAGTATAGTACCTCACAAATGTTGCCAGCATTAGGAGGGGAAAACCACAGCTGAATCTTTTTTCTGATATTCTCGCCAGTGGTCGAACCCAGGTGTTCAGCGTCATAGGCGGACATACTAACCTCTGCGTTACGATGGCGTCCCATTTCTTGGTATATCTGTGTTTATTCATGGACTCGCCATTCTCGAATTCTTACCTTTACTTACTTGTTTGTTCTTAGCACATGTATAGGTTGGTCCTTGCAAGGTTGACCAAATACTTGATGGGCCAGCCTCTACACAGATAATAATCCGATTAAACTTTTTGAGTTCATTAAAGGCTCGCTTATGTGGCCTTTGACAAATGCCTCTACTCTACTACTTATACGCCTCTGAACTGCCCACCCACCATACTCTCATACGTACATATACACATATATGAGTGTTTGTGTGCAAGTAAAGTAATTTAATGTAATAACTATGTTCACAATGTATTGTAATCATGCTTGGAATCTCATACAAAACCATTCAACGATGATCATAAATTATGGGTTATTATAAGGGGCTATTGATAGGCGCGCTTAGCTCTAAGGATGGTACACATAATAGGACCAAGTGATAAATGAATGAACACATTGTATATGTGTGTGTGTGTGTGGGTGTGGGTGTGTGGTAGAGCTAGCAAAGAGAAAAGGGAGTGGAATTTTTGTCCAATGAATAAATTCACAATTCTATCATGGACATTATTTTGATAAATTATATACGGGTGGTCATAACACCCCTAGCCTGGACAGTATGCACAATAAAATTATGACCTGGAAATGATGAATCTTCAAATTTTTACCAGGCATGAAAATCTAGTTCTAATATTAGACCAGCAGTCTAGTGCCACATAATTTGGGTAGACCATCCACATGTAGGGGAATTTGTCAAATCGATGTAATGCGCAATTACAAGGATCAGGCAAGGCCATTGCCATTTGTAATAAAACAATGACCCCAGAAACATGAGTACCGGTTTTCCTGGCATCAGTTTCATAAGTGTGGGTGATATAAAGTTCTGTGGGTATAGCTTACCCAAGTTAAAATCATTGAGGCTTGATGTGTTAATGTGAGATTTTCAATGGTGGCCTTTTGAAGCACTCTACCGCTATGATATGTGAGTGGCCCCCCAAGTACTCACTTTGTTGCAAAAAATAGCGTTTAATGTAATTTCGTAGAAATAAACACACACACACACTCACACACACAGACAAAAATAGAAAAATCACTTCTCACCATCATCATCCATCAATTCCAAACCGATTCAAAACTCAGCGACCTGAAATGAATAACCCTTGAAATTGAAACGTGTGTATGGTTCGGTTGGTTGATTTGGGCTCTTTTTTTCTGCCCTGACACATTTCCGCTTTCATGTGTTTGGAGAATATTTTGACGTGTTGCCGCGTTTTTTTTCTGTTGAGCTTGAGTTAATGTTTGCGAAGGTATGTTTCCGTTTGACAAGAGTATTGGGGCGTGAAAATTGGTATTTAAATGAAAACACGTGTTTGTTCATGCCTTAAGGCTCTAGTGGGGGCGATACAGTGGTTTAAGAGAGCAAAAAAAATGCTATAGGAATATAAATATGGAAAATGAGCAAGCAAAAAGGCTTTAGTTAGGCCTGGCCGAGCTATAGATACCCAGCACCTGTGATATATGTATTGAAATCCGGTGAAAAATATACGATATTAGCCGAACCGGGCCCATTCCGCTGCGCCTTCTTTAACTCTCTAATATCTTTTTAGAGTGGGGACACTTCGCCTTGAATGCGAATATCGAATTCGTGCCATTATAGCCTATGACGCTAAACGCGTTCGAATCCTGTCGAGAACATCTGACAAAGGGTTGGTTGGCGACATATGCGAGGTACAATGCCATGCATGGTGATTTAAAACACTTTCCCCAAAGAGGTGTCGCACGTCGTTCAGACTCGGTTTTAAAAAAGTCCCTTATCATTACACTTGAATCGGAAAGCACTCATTGATGTGTGAGAAGTTTGGCCCTGATCGGTTCCCGGTGTTTTTAAAAATTTGGGGTAATGAGAAGTGCTTTTTAGGGGTAATAAGAAGTGCTTTAAGAATATCAAATTCGTGCTGCACTTTCTAATCCCTTTAATTTGAGCCCCATATTGCCATGGCCGGTAAATATGAACCGTTTGGAGGGTTTTTTTTTGGGGCTGAGGCGGCCACTGGCACTTTGCCCTAGATATAAAATTCCTTCTTTATTCCCAACGGAAATGAAGTTCAGTTTAGAGGGTGCTTTAGGGCGTACTCCAAAACACTTGGCTCCAAAATTGGATACCAAATTCGTTTTCTACTCTCAAGTACCTTTCATTGGAGTCCCATTTTGTTATAATGGGTCAAATCACCCATTTGACATATCTTTAGGAGGAAAAGGAGGCCACCGTAGAGCACAGGTTAGCATGTCCGCCTATGACGCTGAACGCTTGGGTTCGAATACTGGCGAGACCATCAGAAAAAATTTTCAGCGGTGGTTTTCCCCTCCAAATGTGGGAGGTACTATGCCATGTAAAAACTTCTCTCCAAAGAGGTGTCGCACTGCGGTACGTCGTTCGGACTCGGCTATAAAAAGGAGGCCCCTTATCATTGAGCTTAAACTTCAATCGGACTGCACTCATTGATATGTGAGTTTTGCCCCTGTTCCTTTCCTTTCATTTGAGTCCCATATAGCCATGGTAGGCTAATATGCCCATTTGGGGGTATTTGGGGTGGGCGACCTCTCATTACTTGGACCTAATTTTTTTTCGCCATATTTGTAATCTAATGTCTTATACTTTTCATTTGAATCCCATATTGACATGAACTTTAGATTTAAAACCATATTCGTTTTCTGGTCTCCAATATCTTTCATTTGATACCCTTGTTGTGCCCACCAGACCACTTTCGGATATGGCTGGGGTTTTTGGTGTATGAGAGAGCATCCGTCTCTACCCGATATCTAAAAATTATATAGCCTATGTTTCCTTCCAGACAAACGTACACAATCTATGAAAATTTTAAGAAAATCGGTTCAGCCAAGTATCATATAGTCATAATGGGTCTAATGGCGTTTTTGAGGGGTGGCGTGACCCCCTATATACTTCGATCTGATTTTGAATGCCAGGTTCGAAATCTACTCCCGAATACCTTTTATTTGAGCCCAAGATTGAAATGAACGTCCAATATGTCTGTTTGGAGGAGTTTTGGGGTTGGGGCAGCCCGATGGGAACTTAGACTCAAATTTCAATACCTTATTCAGATTCTACTCTTCAATACCTTTCATTTGATACCTATATTGAGCCGATCGGTCCACTTTTGATTTTGGGTTGTGTTCTTGGCATAAGGGGGAGGATCCCTCCGATAACGAAAAACTATAGAACCTATCTTTCCAACTTACACAATATCCGAAAATTTCGAGAAAATCGCTTCAGTCTATACAGAACAAACAAACCGTGGCCCATATATCCGTGATTGACTAATGTTCTCATTTTGGGCTTTTTTGTGGGTGTGGGGTAACCCCCTATACTTCGGCATAAATTTGTATGCCAAATTCGTTATCTACTTCCGCATACTTTTCATTTGATACCCATATTGTCCTTATGGGTCCACCTTTGATTTTGGGTGGTGTTTTTGGGGTAACGGTTGAGGGTCCGCCCCCTTCCGTTATCAACAAATTACAAAGCCTATTCTTAATTTGCTGACCATATTCGTAATCTACTCCAGAATACCTTTCATTTGAGTCCCATATTGTCATGATCGTCAAATAAACCCATTTAAGGGGTTTTAGGGCTGGGGCGGCCCCCCAGGTACTTGGACCCAACTTTTATTATGAGATTCGTACTCTACTCTTGAATATCTTTAATTTGAATCCCATATTGTCCCGATCGGTCCACTTTTATGTTGGGGTAGTGCTTTTGGGGTAAGGGGGAGAGTCTGCTCCCCTCCCGATATCAAAAAATTATGTAGGCTGTGTTTCCTTCCAGACCACCCTACACAATCAGTGAAAATTTCAATGCCGTTTTTGAGTCCATACGAAGCAAACAAACAAACCGATAAAGAAACACAAATTGAATTTTATATCAAACATTTATATTCCGTACGCTTGTTTACGTACCCATTGAGCCAAAAATGAGCTTCTTCGTTAAAATGGAAGAAGCGCGCGATGAACTTTCTTAACAGAAAGTTCATCGCGCACTTAGCACAGTTGTTGAAAGTCATAACGGTGCACCACATGCAAAATGTCAGCCAAATCGAACAAAAATTGAGGCTTCTAGGGCTCAAGAAGTCAAATCGGGAAATCGGTTTATAAGGGAGCTATATCTGGTTCTTGACCGATTTAGACCGTACTTGGCACAGTTGTTGGTCATAACAGAGTACTATGTGCAAAATTTCAGCCAAATCGGACAAAAATTAAGGCTTCCAGGGGCTTAAGAAGTCAAATAGGGATATCGGTTTATATGGGAGCTATATCACGTTATAGACCGATTTAGACCGCACTTAACACAGTGGTTGAAAGTCATAACGGAGCACCGCATGCAAAATTTCAGCCAAATCGGATAAAAATTGAGGCTTCCTGGGGCTTAAGAATCCAAATCGGGAGATCGGTTTATATGGGAGATATATCAGGTTATAGACCGATTTGGACCGTACTTAGCACAGTTATTGGAAGTAATAACAGAACACTACGTGCAAAATTTCAGCCAAATCGGATGAAAATTGAGGCTTTAAGGGGCTCATGAAGTCAAATCTGGAGATCGGTTTATATGGGAGCTATATCCAAATCTGAACTGATGTGGCCCATATGCAATCCTCGTGAAGTCAAATCTGGAGAAAGGTTTAAATGGGAGCTATATCCAAATCTGAGCCGATGTGGCCCATATGCAAAACTTCCGTTTTTTAATAACGTGCTCTGTAATAAAGCCTCTTTCCAAATGTCGCGAATGTCTGTGGTTATACAGGGTTTTTCTTGAGCTAATATCCTTTCTCGAGGAGGTAAACTATTTTCGTAATCCTATTGACATTGTCGTCGCTGTCTTTTATGCTTGGACAATCTAAATTATCTTGCCCAAGAATTCTTCTGAGTAGTTTTCCGAAAATTTCTATGTGGTTTTCAACTTATTTCGGATCTTTATAGGACTCTGAGCTAGCCGTGCTATTCTAAACCTAATGTAGCGATGGTCAGAAAAGGAATGCTCCATGAAGACCCTTCAGTCCTGAACCTCATCGATGAGATTTGCCGAACATATTGTCACATCTAAAACCTCCATCCTCATGAAGCAAAATAGGGAGATCGGTTTATATGGGAGCTGTGTCAAGCTATAGACCGATCAGACAACATTTGGCACGCATGTTGAAAGTCATGGAAGAAGCCGTTGTGCAAAATTTCAGCCGAAGAGGATAATAATTGCGCAATCTAGAGGCTCACGGAGTCAAGATTCCAGATCGGTTTGTATGTCGGCTACATCAGGTTATGGACCGATTTCATACCGATTTCCATACTTAACACAGTTATTGGAATCCGTAACGGAATACATTATGCAAAATTTCAGTCAAATCGGATAAGAATTGCGCCCTCTAAGGTCTCAAGGAGTCAAGATCCCAGATCGGTTTATATGGCATCTATATCAGGTTATGAACCAATTTGAACCATATTTAGCACATTTGTTGGAAATCACAATAAAACACCTTATGCAAAATTTCAGCCAAATCAGGTAAGAATTGAGCCCTCTAGTGGCTCAAGAAGTCAGGATCCAAGATTGGTTTATATAACAGCTATATCAGGCTATGGACCCATTGAAACCATGGTTAGCTTAGTTGTTGGAGATCATAACAAAACACCTCTTGGAAAATTTCAGCCAAACCGAATAAGAATTGCGCCCTGTTGTGGCTCAAGAAGTCATGATCTAAGATCGGTTTATATGGCAGCTATATAAAAACATGAACCGATATGGCCCATTCACAATCCCAACTGACCTACACTTATGAGAAGTATTTGTGCAAAATTTTAGGGAGTTACAAACAGAGTGCCGAAATTGGTATACCCCCATCCTATGGTGGAGGGTATACACATTTTCACCGGCGATTATCCCCCAAATGAGCATTTTTACTTTAAAAGACGCATGTATTACCCGAGTTGGCTGAAATTTGGTACTGTGAGCTGTTCTAGACTCTTCGTCGTCCATGCTTAGTATGGTTCAGATCGGACCGTATATAGATAAAGCTGCCGTACACACATATTGATCTACTGATTTAAGTTCTTTCCCCCATATCTTGCCGATTTTGCTGAAATTTAGTTCGTACATTTTAATTTCAAGTCCCGTAGGGGTCATCTACCAATACTTTGCGAAACGGTGCAGATCGAATATATATTTGGATATAACTGCCATATTCACCACTCTCCTGATTTACGATCTGGTGCTGATGGAATATATATTTGGATATAACAGCCATATATACCGCTCTTCCGATTTACGGTCTTTTACCCATAAATGGCTTTTTAATACCCGATTTCGCTGAATTTTGGAAAAGTGAGATGCGTTAGGCCCTTGAAATCCATTTATGAGCCCAAGATCCTTAATCGGGAGACAGCTATATGCAAATATAAACCGATCTGATCCACATAAGGGACGGATGTCGGAAAGCCCAGTATAGATCCTTGTGCCAAATTTCAGCGAAATCGGGTAATAAATACGCCTTTATGGGCCCAAGATTCTTAATCGGCAGATCAGTCTATATGGATGCTATATCCAAATATAGCCCGATGGGGGCCATATTCAACATGGATGTTGAAGGGTCTAACACAGCCTACTGTGCAAAATTTCAGCGAATTCGAGAAATACATGCTCCTTTTATAGGCCCTGTACCATATAGAGAACGAATATCGGAAAGCCCACTGTAGATCCTTGTGCCAAATTTCAGCGTAATCGGGTAATAAATACCTTTTATGGGTCGAAGATCCCACATCGCGAATTAAGCTAAATCCAAATATAGCTCGATATTCACCATAGCCGGTACGAATGTCTAGGAGCCTAACTTGTGACATTTTATGTCGATCTAGCCATGTCCGTCGTCCGTCCGTCCGTCTGTCCGTCCGTCTGTCCGTCCGTCTGTCCGTCCGTCTGTCCGTCCGTCTGTCCGTCCGTCTGTCCGTCCGTCTGTCCGTCCGTCTGTCCGTCTGTCCGTCCGTCTGTCCGTCCGTCCGTCTTTCCGTCCGTCTGTCCGTCCGTCTGTCCGTCCGTCTGTCCGTCCGTCTGTCCGTCCGTCTGTCCGTCCGTCTGTCCGTCCGTTTGTCCGTCCGTCTGTCTGTCGAAAGCACGCTAACTTCCGAAGGAGTAAAGCTAGCCGCTTGAAATTTTGCACAAATACTTCTTATTGGTGTAGGTCAGTTGGGATTGTAAATTGGCCATATCGGTCCATGTTTTGATATAGTTGACATATAAACCGATCTTGGGTCTTGACTTCTTGAGCCTCTAGAGAGCGCAATTCTTATCCGATTGGAATGAAATTTTGCACAACGTGTGTTGCTATGAATTCCAACAACTGTGCCAAGTATGGTTCAAATCGTTCAATAACCTGATATATATCTTGGGTCTTGACTTCTTGAGCCTCTAGAGGGCGCAATTCTTATTCGATTTGGTTGAAATTTTGCATGAAGTATTTTATTATGACTTTCAACAACTGTGCCGAATAAGGTTTAAATCGGTTCATAACCTGCTATAGCTGCCATATAAACTGATCTAGGATCTTGACTTCTTGAGCCTCTAGAGTGCGCAATTCTTATCCGGTTGGAATGAAATTGTGCATGACGGGTTTTGCTATGACTTCCAACAACTGTACCGAATAAGGTTCAAAGAACTCGACAAATGCGATTCATGGTGGAAGGGTGTATAAGTTTCGGCCCGGACGAACTTAGCACGCTTTTACTTGTTTTCTATAGAATATTCATAAGAAGTTTTTTTATATACTTCGCTTTTCCCATGTGACCTTTAACGAATATCACTGTTTGCGAAATTTCACATGAACCACAGTTTCCTTTTAATGTATACGGCCTAATTGTTTTGTCTTGCCAATCATTGTGACAAATCAAAAATTCCATAATTACATGCAAACCTCAGGACCATGGTAACAAAAGTCCAAATTGTTGTGGTAATCTGTGAAATATGGTGGTTGTTGGGTACTTTTTTGGCTTTGTTGTGCGTTGGCTTTTTTTTCCGAAGAGTTGTTCTAGTAGCTGCAAATGTCAAAGGTCGTATAACCCACAGGAAGAGACGAAAGGGAGTAATTCGTTTAAGCACATCTAAGCATTGGCCAAGCTGGTACACACACACACACACACACACATTAATAACTTGCTACACTTACACATTCAAGTCTTAACCACACACACACACACTCAGACAGAAAGAAAGACTTACTTTTCCTTTTTGGCACATGAACATTGTTTGGTACTTAAAGTTTTCATTGGACAAAATGTTTGAAAATGTCAGAAAAGGAAGTGGAACGTAACGTAACATTCCGTTAACGTTGATTGTGGCCACAGACCAAAAATAGAAACGGAAGGAAACGGGCGACTTTACGCAGTGACCGCTAAACAAAGTCATACAAATTGTTGCAAAATTATTTTAAACGGAAGCGTCAAATGCTTGACAGACAAACTCTGCAAATTGTATAAAAACAAGCAGAGCGGCGGGTTGGGTTACTCTTTGCACATGACAAAGTCCCAAACCAGCAACACACTTAGCAGAGGTGTGTGGGTAGTGGACGGGAAGTTGGTTTTTGGGGAATCTAGAAAAAACACATACTCTTACAACGTTTGCAGCCAACAAAAACACTGTCATCACCATCACCATCATCATCATCATCGTCAGCGCCGTCATCAACACCGTCATCTGTGGAATGAGGTAGCATCACTTAACATTTCTAACAGCAGTAACAGCATGAGCCCAAATTGCAAGCTGTGAAAAACGCCAGAACCTGGTTTTCCATGGTGTCTTTGTCTAGCTACCTACCTACCTACCCGCCTTACCCTTAACCCCCTTAAGGCAGCCTCTTTTGGTAGCGATGGCGAAAGCACATCGTTTTGGCAATATTTCAGCGATTTTTTTTTTTAATTTAAAGACTAAATGCCTGCACTTTTGTTGTTTGTGGACCCTGCCTTCCCCGCATTCCACTTTACCCCTTCTTCCTCCTTACTATGGCCAACATTTAACCATCCTTGTTTTTGGTGTATGGGGTATGGCGGTGGCAGGGGAAGTCATATGGCCCTTTGGCATTTCGCACTATGCCACGCATGGCATGCCATAGAAAATAGCAAAAGCTAAAATCTACGAAAAAAGGACATGTCATGCATGTGGTTGCCTAAAAAGAAAGGGGTTATGTTGGCAAACGAGACACTACTGCTGTGATGGTTTCTTTAATGGGAATTGCATTTACTTATACCACGTAGTTTGACAAACAAGTGTAAATTTGCATAGCTAGCGGGGAAAGGGGTACAAAAAGTGGTTGATCATAGAAACCTAACTTCAAGCGTTGCACATTTGCCCGTGAACATTCCATTAAGGAGCAGCGGAGATATTTCTTTTATGTCATAAAGATTCAACTTAAAAGCTTAAGGGAACTCTTTTGAAAGGGAACTTTTTAAATGCCGATTCTTAACTATGTGCCGCATGGAGACACCACTTAGTAATGAAGTTTAACAGGTCTGAATATCTCAGAAATGTCAACAAAAATTTTGAGGCAATGATCATCGGTCATTCCATGTGGTGAGATAAAAAATTTACAAATTTGTCACAAATATGCCTTTAGACTACCTTTGTAGCTTCTCTTATATCAATAAATGTAGTACGATTCAAGTTTTAGCTCAATGATTACTCTCAGGCTTATTGAGAGGCTTGGTGCGAATGATCCTAAGTCTCTCACTAATAGGAAGAGAGACTCCCTAAATTGGACTCGGGAATTCGCCGCACAGGCTACCCCAAAGACTACATGTCTAGATTCGGAAACTGCAGCGCAGTCAGCCAAAAGGCTGCGGTCACCAGGAGGGCGAACAATAGTAAGATGGGTCCAAGAACCTTTGCTAATGTCGCTAGGGACAGTTTGGTGATGGTAGTTGTCGACAAGGAAGAAGAACAGGGCTGCATATCTAGGAAAAATTGGAGTGGGATAGTCAATGGACTGTTATCAGTATACTCCGATGTTCTTGCGGAAATTCCTGGGCCTCTTCCAGTTTGTGACGATGCAGGCTGGTATCGGGGCCGATACAGACTAATTGCCTTCGGAGATCGTTGTGCGCTAGAAAAGATTGGTGGAATCTGGCCAGGTACGGCACTAGGCTTAGTAAAGAATGAAGATATTCCTTCTCGACCAATGGCGTATGCTTGGATACCAAGGTTTCCTTCAGATCCTGGGATACCAAGGTTTCTTTCAGATCTTGGTAGACTAGGGGAAAGTAATCCCAATCTTCCAACCACTGGACTGGTTGATTGGTAGATTCGATGAGGCTAATGGTGAATGAAGACATGCAGTATTCGAACTAAATTCCGGCTATCTCGCAGACTCTCAACAAGGGAATTAGGAGACGACTCAGCAGTTGTTGCTGAACACTTGTCTGAGGAACTATCGGCCACATCGCTTAAGTCTGGCGGATTGCAGGAGACTGAAAATCCCCCTGTCACAATCGAGACAGGACCCGATAAGCCCTGTGTGGGCGCCAGTGGGGAAGCATGGAACTCAAAAAGTACTTCGACTCTAGCAGCTAGTGAAGCATCTAAGGAGGAATCATCCACACCGCAAGTGTCCAGTGTTCTGAGGAAGAGTGGTTCCCGAGTGTTTCATAAAGGGGATAAACCACACTTAATTACCAGGAACAGGCCGGAGGTAGTAGATATAACCTTTGTATCGGAAGAATATGTGACTGGGATGTGTTGGATGATCACAGCTTCTCTGATCATCGTTATATTCGTTTCAGCCTTGGAGAAAATACTAAACAGATGAAAGACGGATTGGGATAAATTTTGGCACAAATTCTGCACGTCTATCCCTTCTAGACCAGAAAAGGAAGTGGCAAATGCGGCGGATGTAGACATCATGGTCCAACGGATAACGAAGGCCCTAAATAACTCTCTTGTGTCAGCATGCCCTAGTGCCAAGCCAAGCGGCAAACAGCGTCCGCCATGGTGGACCCCACAGCTGGTTGGTCTAAGGAAGGACTGCAGAAAACTCTACAACAAAGCAAAAGCCAAAAGAGCACCATGCGATTGGGAAATCTGTAAGGCTGAGCTAAGAAAATATAAGGGCGAGCTGAGAAAGGCTCTGAATAAATCCTAGGTAGAATCCTGCAGCTCCGTGGAGGATATATGTGAGGTTTCTACGCTAAGGAAGATTCTGTCCTCGAGACACATTACGGTGGGGTATATTCAGAAGTCAGAGAATGTATGAAAATGTCTATTGAGGAAACACTAGAGCTACTCGTTGATATACATTTCCCGGGAAATTCTCCAACGGACAACGTTGTGCCAGAAGAGACTGTCACTTGTATGCATTCGTCGGAGGCCATTAGGGAAATTGTATCTGAGCTGAAAATCCTTTGGGTGATAAGAAGTTACGACTCCTTTAAGTCGCCAGGCCCCAATGATATATCACCGGTTGAGTTATAAACTGTGTCTGATAGACTGGTTACCTGGCTTAGGGAGAGATACTCTGCTTGTATCAGAATGCCATATATACCTGTGGGATGGAGGGACACGAAGGTCATCTTCATTCCGAAAGCAGGAAAACCCTATCACACGTAGGCGAAAGATTTTCGTCCTATTAGTCTGTCAGCCTTTATGCTGAAGACTCTTGAGAGAATGATAAAAACATATCTGAAACTTCAACACCTAACCGGATCTAAAGGATGGCTTGTTTATACATCACAGGCGCACTGAGGACGACACCATCTAATGCACTGAATTTAATGCTATATCTTATGCCTCTGGACATTGTGGCTACCCAAATTGCAGCGGCCACTGCCGTGAGGTTAAGGGAGCTTTCGCATTGGTCATATGGCGGCTTCGGACACTGTGTTATCCTTAACACAATATCCAATGCTCCAGGCAGTGTGGAGCCGCTTTTTGATAAAAAGTTCTGTACTACTATTCCTGATAGAACCGATTGGAATTACGATATCCCTGGTAACAGAAGTTGCATAGACTTCTATACGAATGGTTCCAAACATAACGACCAGGAGGGCTTTGGGTGTACTCGTAGGATCTAGAACTGGTTATGTCGAAAAGGTTACTAGAAATCCAGGCAGACATTAATTCCCTGGAGAATGTATTTCTGAACACAGAAACCGCCCTCGACTGTTGCAGATCTCTCAACGAGATGGCTGAACATTTCAAAACTCACCAGTTCTGGGTACCGGGCCTCAGAGATATACCAGGAAATTTTAAATCAGACGAGCTTGCGAGACTAGAGACTATCTTACACACTTCAGGGACATTGGAATCTGTGGGTTTGCCTCTAGAGACATGTAAGCTACGATTTCATGACCAAGTCCGAAGGCCAACGAATAATAGATGGTCACAAAGAGGGGGCTGTAAGCATTTCAAAGAGGTCTACGGCTTTGCTGCCACTGGCTAGAAAAGACGTCTCAGTCATTGTGTCCGTCCTGACAGGTCACTGCCTAATCGGAAAACATGCTGACAGACTGAAGGTTGCCAGCAACGACCTTTGCAGAAGCTGTGAGGACATCGAAGAAGAAGAGACTATAGAACACTTTCTGTGTGTGTGTCCCGCACTAGCAGTTAGAAGGAGTTCCACTTTAGGTTATCGTTTCTCCGAGAACCTGTCTGTTTTAACGGATGTGAACATTCGCAAGTTATTGGGCTTTTTAAAGCGATAGGAACTAGAAGGCATCTTCCTTCTTCTGTTCCTGTGGTATCGCAATGGACGAAAACCTCTAAGTGAGTCTGATGGCAAACTGCCACTTAAACCTAACCTAATCTAACCTAACCTATCTCAATGATAAGGGACTTTCCAAATCATTGAGAAGAGTAACTCACAAATGGCGCCAAAATTAATAAGGGGGGAAACACTGCCGTAACACTTATCTTATGTTTTAGAGGTGGGGGATGTTGGAAACCTTTATTTTAACCTTGGACTCTGTCTTCCCAGGTGTAACATCAAGGCCGTGTTCCTCCATGGAAACTGTGGAGAGTTTCCCTCCATATGAACTATGAAGAGTTGGGTTGATGTGTCCTCCTAATAACTTCTCCCACTTACTGTGCAATGTCAAACCATGCAAATTTGCCCATGAATATTCCATTAAGGAATGGGAGCAAAGTTATCATGCATCAATGAGCGCTGTCGGATTAAAGCTTAAGCTCAATGATAATGGTCCTCCTTTTTATAGCCGAGTCCGAACGGCATACCACAGTGCGACTTATATTTGTGGAGAAGATTTTATATGGCTTCCATACCAATTGGAATAGTATCTTACAAATGTGGCCAGCACTTTCGCTCATATTTTTTTTTTGATGTTCCCGCCAGGTGTCGAACCCAGGCGTTCAGTGCCATAGGCGGTCTTGCTAACCTCTTCGCTACGGTGGCCTCCATAATGATAAACGATTGTCCAAAATGACACAAAAATGATTAAAATCGAATGCTATAATGAGAACAGCATATCAGTAACAGGTGCCGATGGGTTACTAGTGTTGAACTAGGCTTTACGCTTGTAAGGTAAACACATTACCTCAATTGAGGTCAATTTACATGAACTTCGGTGGACCAAACAGCAAAGCAGCAGGATCCTATGGGTAAACATATAATTGCAATTTGGCTAAAATGAGGCCTTGCCAGAATGAGCTACGCATACCAATCAAACAGCGGAAGAAAAACAAAGCAGCAGGAGCCAATAGGTTTCAAAAGAATGCATTGAAGACTGGGTGCCAAAAGTATATTGAGGCGAATTTGTATAAAAAAGAGCTTGCCTAATTAAGGACAGCATAGCAGAAACATGACAGAAAAATTACAAGGCAGCGATAGCCTATGGGCAACCTATCTAAGACGATAATCAAACCCCTGATAACAGCGATTGCACAAGATCGTCTGTGCAATTTGGTTAAAAGAAGGCCAAGGTAGATTGAAGTCTGCGTAGCAGTAACCTGGCAGACGAATAACAAGGCTGTAGGAGCCTATGGCTAACTACCTAAACTATTAAAGACTAGAGATGACAGGCTTATATTGGTAATGCATAAACTCATCCGCGGAAATAGGGCTAGCCAGATTGGGATTAAGATGGCAGTAAATTGTCTAAAGAACGACAAGGCAGCAGGAGCCTATGTGTAACCACCAATCCCATTAAATACTAGAGGACTCACGCTGATCCGGGCAAGGTTTAAACTCGTCTGCGAAATTTGGCTTAAAGAAGGCCTATCTAGATTAAAGTCAACATAGCCAAAACCTCATTGAAGAGTAACAAGGCTGTGGTCGCCTATGGTTAGGTTAGGTTAGGTTGAAAAGGGGGTGCATATATTAATCTGCCCAATGCCACTATGGAAACCATCAAACTTATTTAAGACCATTGTTGATAACCTGATTAGTGCGATTGCTTACGCTCGTATGTGGAATTTAGCAAAAAGAAGGCCTGACCATATTAAGGTCAGCATAGCAGTAATCTGGCTAAAGAACAAAAAGGCAGCAGGGGCCTATGGCTAACCATTAAAACTATTTAAGACCAGCGAGGACAGGCTGATATGGCATATGCATTATCTTATCTTCTTGCAATGTGTAGAAGAAGACCTAGCCAGAATGAGATCAGGGTAGAAAAATATCAAGGCACCAGGAACCGATGGTTTACTACATCAACTATTTGAAACCAGGTCTTTATGATCATAGGACGAATGTGTAAATTTGTCTGCTCTATTCGACTAGAAAAAGGCCTAGAAAGAAAAAGATCAGCATGGCAGTAAACTGATTGAAAAACAGTAAGGCAGTAGGTACCTATGGGTTAACAGCTGAACTATACAAGATTTGAGACGACATGTCGATATGGCATCGAAGGAGTAATCAGATTGAGATTAGCATAGCAGTAAACTGACAGAAGAGCAACAAGGCGGCAGGGGTCTATGGCTAACCACTAAAATTTAAGACCAGGGGCTGGCAGGCTGATATGGCATATGCATAAGCTAATCTTCGCATAATCTGGGTAGAAGAAGTAACCAGATTCAGGTTAGCATGGCAATAACCTGGCAGAATAGCAACAAGGTACCAGGTGCTTATTGATTAACAGTTGAACTGTTTAAGAAGTGAAAGCGGCTTGCTTATAATATGGCTGCCTGGCTGTCTGAGAAGATATTTATGCCAATCGTCGTTATGACATCATATCTTAGCCATTCCACCACTTCCTTAATTGCAAGGATCTTCGCTCGATACACACTACAGTGGTCGGGTAAACTTTTCGATATGACCAGTTCTGGATCTTTAGAGTACACCCCAAAACCCACCTGGTCGTCTAGTTTGGAACCATCCGTATCGAAGGGATATCGTAGTTCCAATCGATTCTATCAGTAGTACAGTAATTTTTATCAAAAAGCGGCTCAGGTAGAATGGAATCCACACTGCCTGGAACATGGGACATTGTGTCAAGGGTAATACAGTGTCCATAGCCGCCACATGACCAAAGAAAAAGCTCCCTTAGCCACACTACTGCTGACCCATCTTTTTATATATACAGACCCCAAACCTGCCGTAACGGATTTTTTTTTAGTAAGTAAGCTATGCTGACGTTCTGCTTGCCCAACCAATTACATGTTAATATTTTAGTTTAGTCTTTCTTTTCAACACACTCTTAAGGACATAGCATGAGAAAGCTCACAGGGTGTTTAAGGCCAAATTAGAATGATGTTAATGAATGGTGATCACAACGATGTGGTCTAAACTGTTAATAGGCTTATCTTTTCTCTTGTTTTTTCGGCACTTGGTAACAGAGTCATGAGGCTCCTTAGTAAACGAAACACATTAATATTCACAAAGTTTCTTTTTTTACCCCAATTGCCTAAGAGTTTGGGATGGGCTGTTAGTTTTTTTTTTTTAATACCAAAAGTCTATTTACTACTTATGACAATGAAAAAAATCGTATAATTTAATATAAAATTCTCACATAAACACGTTTTATGTAAACAGAACTGTCGGTTGTTTTTCTTTTCTTTTTTTTGTATATGGATTTGCTTATTTCGTTCGATATGTCAGAGTGTTTTGTGAAATACAAACAAATGCCACAATGTCACAAATATTTGCTCTTTATAATTGATTAAACTCAGGCAATACAAGAAAATAGTACACAAACACATACAAAGTGGTACTAACATACCAATTCCGGTGTGTGTGTGTCTGTGTGTGTTTGTGTGCCTAAGCAAATAGATAAACTTGTACATACAAACTTGGGGGTATAAACATACGTATATGGTAGCTAATCATTTAATAAAAACCATTCATCTATAAAATTTTAGTGCTATTGTTACAATCAAAGAAAAAAGTTTTGTTATAAGGAATATATTTTTGAAAGATAACAATTAAAAAGGCATTAAGTTCAGCCGGGCCAAACTTTGGATACCCGCCACCTCGGGTATATATGTAACCCACCTTTCGTCACAATCCGGTAAATCACCAGCCCATGAACCGCAACAAACTGTGACGTTTTCTGGAGGCATTGGTAGCTCTTGCAATGCTTCTGGCTGATTTTTACTCCAAAATCGACAATTCTGCTTATTTACGTACCCATTGAGCCAAATATGTGCTTCGTCCATAAAATGGAAGAGTCGCGCTATGAACTTTCCTAACATATTCATTACAAAATTCAATAATTTGCAATTAAATTATTATTAATCATACCCTCCACCATAGGATGGGGGTATACTAATTTCGTCATTCTGTTTGTAACTCCTCGAAATATTCGTCTAAGACCCCATAAAGTATACATACTCTTGATCGTCGCGACATTTTATGTCGATCTAGCCATGTCCGTCCGTCGGTCCGTCTGTCTGTCGAAAGCACGCTAACTTCCGAAGGAGTAAAGCTAGACGCTTGAAATTTTGCACGAACACTTCTTATAAGTGTAGGTCGGTTGGTATTGTAAATGGGCCATATCGGTCTATGTTTTGATAAAGCTGCCATATAAACCGATCTTGGATCTTGACTTCTTGAGCCTCTAGAGTGCGCAATTCTTATCCGATTGGAATGAAATTTTGCACGACGTGTTTTGTTATGATATTCACCAACTGTCCCAAGTATGGTTCAAATCGGTCCATAACCTGATATAGCTACCATATAAACCGATCTTGGATCTTGACTTCTTGAGCCTCTAGAGGGCGCAATTCTTATACGATTTGAATGAATTTTTGCACGACGTGTTTTGTTATGATATCCAACAACTGTGCCAAGTAGGGTTCAAATCGGTTCATAACCTGATATAGCTGTCATATAAACGGAACTGTGGACTTGACTTCTTGAGCTTCTAAAGGGCACAATTCCTATCCGATTTGGCTGAAATTTTGCATGACGTGTTTTATTCTTGCTTTAAACAACTGTGTCAAATAAGGTCCAAATCCGTCTATAACCTGATATAGCTGCCATATAAACCGATCTGGGATCTTGAATTCTTGAGCCTCTAGAGGTCACAATTATTATCCGATTTGCCTGAAATTTTGTACGACGGATTCTCTCATGACCATCAGCTTACGTGTTTATTATTCATTCATTTTTGCCTAAGAAGAGATGCCGGGAAAAGAACTCGACAAATGCGATCCATGGTGGAGGGTATATAAGATTCGGCCCGGCCGAACTTAGCACGCTTTTACTTGTTATTGAATATTTTTATACCCACCACCGAAGGATGAGGGTATATTCATTTTGTCATTCCGTTTGCAACACATCGAAATAATCACTTCCGACCCAATAAAGTATATATACCATTGCTCAGCTTAAAAATCTAAAACGATCTGGCTATGTCCGTCTGTCTGTCTGTTGAAATCACGCTACAGTCTTTAAAAATAGAGATATTGAGCTGAAACTTTTCACAGATTCTTTTTTTTTGTCCATAAGCAGGTTAAGCAGGTTCGAAGATTGTCTATATCGGACTATATCTTGATATAGCCCCCATATAGACCGATCCGCCGATTTGGAGTCTTAGGCCCATAAAAGTCACATGCAAATTTGGTACAGAGATGCCCTTCGACATCTTTCTTCAATTTTACCCAGATCGGTCCAGATTTGAATATAGCTGCCATAAAGACCGATCTTGCGACTTAAGGTTTTGGGCCCATAAAAGGCGCATTTATTGTCCGATTTAGCCGAAATTTGGGTTAGTGAGTTGCGTTAGGCCCTACAACATTCTTCTCCAATTTGGAGCAGATCGGTCCAGATTGGGATATAGCTGCCATTTAGACCGATCTCTCGATTTAAGGTTTTGGGCCCATAAAAGGCGCATTTATTGTCCTATTTCGCCTACATTTGAAACAGTGAGGTGTGTTAGGCCAGTTGACATCCTTCTTCAATTTGGCTCAGATCGGTTCAGATTTGGACATAGTTGCCATATAGACCGATCTCTCGATTATAGGTTTTGGGCCCATAAGAGGCACATTTACTGTCCGATTTCGCCTAAATTTGGGACAGTGTGTTGCGTTTAGCTTTTCGACAAGTTTCTTTAATATGGCCCAGATCGGTCCAGATTTGGATATAGCTGCCATATAGACCGATCTCTTGATTAAAGGTTTTGGGCCCATAAAAGGCGTATTTATTGTCCGATTTCGCCGAAATTTGGGACAGTGAGTTGTGTTAGGCTAGTAGACATCTTTCTTTAATATGGCCCAGATCGGTCCAGATTTGAATATAGCTGATATATAGACCGATCTCTCGATTTAAGGTTTTGGGCCCATAAAAGGCTAATTTTTGTCCGATTATAGCGAAATTTGGAACAATGATTTGCATTAGGCTCTTCGATGTTCTGATTGAAGGTCTTGGGCCCATAAAAGGCGCACTTATTGTCCGATTAGCCGAAATTTGGGTTAGTGAGTTGTGTTAGGCCCTACAACATTCTTCTCCAATTTGGCCCAGATCGGTCCAGATTGGGATATAGCTGCCATATAGACAGATCTCTCGATTTAATGTTTTGGACCCATAAAAGCCGCATTTATTGTCCGATTTCGACGAAATTTGGGACAGTGTGTTGCATTTAGCTCTTCGACAACTTTTTTTAATTTGGCCCAGATCGGTCCAGATTTGGATATAGCTGCCATATAGACCGATCTCTCGATTTGAGGATTTCAATGAAATTTGGGACAGTGAGTTGTGTTAGGCCCTTCGACATCTTTCTTCAATTTGGCTCAGATCGGTCCAGATTTGGATATAGCTGCCATATAGTCCGATCTTTCGATCAAAGTTCTTGGGTCCATAAAAGGCGCATTTATTGTCCGATTTGACTGGACTCAATAACCGTGTCAAATGTGGTCCAAATCGGACCATATTTCGATAAAGCTGCCATGGCGGCACAAATCATACATTTTGCACCGGATTTCGACGGAAGGTGGTTTACATAAATACCCGAGGTGGTGGGTACCCAATGATACGCCCGGAACACGCCCGAACTTAACGCCTTTTTACTTGTTCCTCTTCTTATAGCTATTTTTTTTTTCGAGTGTATCGCCTTCTCGCTTGGAATTTACGTCGAATATTTTTCTTTTGGCAACATTGGTGAAATTCTATTACCTGTCAAATGCTCTGACGTAAAACATAATATTTTTTATTAATACAATTTAATGACTAATCAAATATAATAACACACAAACACATACATACACCTATAACAAGTTAAAGCGTATTAAGTTTGGCAATGCCGAACTTTGGATACCCACCACCATAAAATATAAAAATTATCCTATTTTATATTAACTCCACTATCATATCATTAGTTATATTGAAATATGGACTGGTATGCATCATATTTGATTCAGGTGCCGAGATCTCTTATACAAGTCAAAGTTTCAGCGAAATCAGGCAATAAATCCGATTTCTATGGGACTAGAACCTTATATTGGAAGTGTCGGTCGATATGGCTGCTAATTCGGATAATCAGTGAGACTGTTTTGGTCTAAGACCCTATATCGACAAATCGGTCTATATTAATGACCGAGACCATATTCTGGCCGGATGTTGAGATGCCTAAAAAACTCACTGTTTTAAATTTCAGCTGCTTTCATGGGCTCAAGACCTTAAATCGGCCAATCGGTCTTTATGACAGCTATATCGAAAAATGGTCTTATTCGTCCTGATCGAAAACTGATCCTGCGTATAGAAGAAATACGGATCTGTGACAAATTTCAGCTCAATATCCTAAGTTTTGAAGACTATAGCGTGATTACAACAGACGGACGGACGGACAGACACAACGGCATCGTTAAATTGTCTAAGAATTTTGCGACGATCCAGAATTTGTATAATTTGTTGGGTCGGATGCGGATATGTCAATGTCTTGCAAACGGAATGACTAAATGAATATACCCCCTATCCTATGGTGGTGGGTATAAAAGCGAACAAAAATACATATAAAGCCAATAGCCTACACTCCCAGAAAAAAATAAATTCACTAAAGCCCTAATACACATAGGCTCATAAAAACCACACACACACGGGCAGCCACATACGAGAGCACGCACAGCAACCCTAGACACTTAGACATAAATTCACACATTAACAGAAACTCCTTGACCCTTGATGATGAGAGTCATCAACAAAAAAGGATGAGGAAAAAAATCGAGAGAACAAATGTTAGACAATTCGTGTAGGTGTAAGCGACTGATTGATGTGTGACTCGGTATGGGGAAGTTAAAGCAAGAGGAGGAGTAGGCAAAGGGGTGTCTAACTGTTGAACAGGAGAAGGTGGAGATGCTAGTAATTGCTGATGTCAACCTTCAGAGGTTAGCAAGAAGGGAAGGTCCAAGTAAATGGTCTGTCGTCGCCACAGTGCCAGGCCAAGTTTTTTTCTTCATTTTTCTTTCCTCTAGCATGTACGTGAGCAGGTGACGAGTTAGTGAGGGCGAGTGAGGGGAGGCATGAAGGAAGGGACTGTTTTGTTTTTGTTATTAAATGGCCATAAACACTATTTTAACTGGAATTAATATTGATGTCATTATTATTTAAAAGGGAATGCCAACAGTTGACCATTGTGGGCCCACCATTAACTTCCTGAGGCAAATAAATCATGTTGGGCTTCGTGCTTCTCTCTAACACCGTAGTGGCCATTGTCGTTAGCTAAGGAATTTCAAGTGCGTGCCCTTTGTAGAACTTTCAGCGAAATCATATCTAAGGACAATGCTGGCTGGTAGGTTGTCTGTCTGTCTGGCTATCTGTCCCCCTGTACTTTTTTTCCCAAAAGCTGGGTAGGAACCCATGATGATTGCCACCCCTCCCATACATTTTTTGCTTTCATTCGTTCTATTATTATTTCATACTTTTCCGTATAAATGGAGAAGCACAACGAATGTAACACTCATAAATTAATTTTAACTTTTACTCACTCGCTCATTCACTCACTCACACGTTCACTTGCTTAGCCCCTCTTTTGACTATTTTTTTTTTCGTTCAGCTGCATTAAGCAGAAGTCCTTCAATAAATTTTCTCACGTTCTTGCTTGCTGGATTTTTGTTTTCCATATTTGTTTTGAGGGGAGGGGGTTCCACAATACTGCGAAGCTTGAATTTTAAGGTCATATTTATTTTTGGTTAGAACTGGAAATTGCGTTGGCCAGCTGGATCTTATACAGCTTCCATTCTAGCTTACAAGGGCCAAGTTCTCCTCACTATGCTTTGGGATATATGTTAGAAGCCATAAATGAAATGAACATCCATTTGAATGATAACTGAACAACTGCTGTTATGGGGTTATATCAGATTTTGCACCAGTACTCAGCAAGGATTTTTTAAGTCATAACAAATATCAAATACAAATTTTAAGGTTATTTGTAATAAATGGTGTCTTTCAGAGGTGCAAGATGAGAAGAAGGATAAACGGTCTAAGTGGGAGCTCCATTAGCAAATTCACATGCAAAATTTTCCCATGAACATTCCACTTAGGAATAGGGGCAAACTTCTCACATATAAATGAGTGCTGTCCGATTCAACTTTTAAGCTCAATGATAAAGGACCTCCTTTATACAGCCAAGTCCGAACGGCGTGCCGCAATGCGATACCTCTTGGGAGAGAAGTTTTTACATGCCATAGTACCTCACAAATATTGTCAGCATTAGGAGGGGATAACCACTGCTGTAAATTTTTCTGATGTTCTCGCCAGGATTCGAACCCAGGCGTTCAGCGTTATAGGCGGATATGCTTGGATTGACGGAACTCTTATTTTGCCGTCTGGAAGTTTATACTACACGGATGGATGTAAGCTAGGGGATTGAGTTGTTCGGAGGGTCTACATTGAGAACCGAATGCCTGACCATAATACGGTTCAACAGTCGGAGATCCTGGTGTTCGCGGAATGCATGAGGTGGAATGGAGTTAACGCGAGATCAAAGAGTGTGAACATCTTTACGAACAGTAAACTGGCCATCAGGGCAATAACAGCCAGGACAGTGAGATCACAAATAGTCCTGGAATGTTAGAAGGAGATTAACGCCCTCACTGCGGATGGCACAATCGAAAAAAAGTAGTAAAAAATATGTCGTGTTAGAACCATGTAGCCAAGACGGCGAGCATCAGCATGGATTTCGAAGACTGCATAGCACATCAACTGCTTTGCATACCACCACCGCACCTGACTTTCTCAGCTCCCCTTTGTATTTTCTTAGCTCTGCCCAATATACCTCCCAATCGTTTAGTGCCTTTGTGGCTTTCGCTCTGTTGAAGAGTTTTCTAAAGAACTTCCTTATACCAACCATTTCTGGAGTCCACCATGGCGGTCGGTTTTTGCGCCTTGGTTTGGCTCTAGAACATATTGACACAATATGACAGGGTCTTCGTGAACCACTTGTCCGTTATGTATATGTCCTCCACAGCTTCCATTTCCTTATCTGGTCTAGATGGGATAGTGTTGCAAAATTTGTGCCGATATTTATCTCAATACACCATTCTTCTGTTTAGCAGATTTTCCACCACAGTTGCGTTAGCCTCATCTTTTGAGTCTGCCAAGAGTTCATTTTACAAGATTCGTTCGTTTTGGTCATGGTGAGTTTTCATACGCATTCGTGGGCAGTTGAGAAGGCATTGGAGTCACTCTTCCTCAGGACATTTGACATTTGCGGTGTGAACGATTCTACCCTGATGCTACACTAACTGCTGCTATTGAAGTTCCTTTTGAATTTCGTCTGTCCACGCCGGTACACCCAATCCCACCGGATGATCCACCCTCATAGGGTTTATAGGGCCCCGTTTTGATGCCTTCCCTTCCCGTTTTGATCGTGGCAAGGGGACTTCCAGTCTCCTGCAATCCTCCAGAGTTGTGGTCGATAGTTCGTAAGGCAAGTGTTCAGCAACAACTGCCGAGTCGTCACCTGATTCCCCAACCCCACTACATCTATACATCTTCAGTTTGAATTCATAGGATACAACTCTTTCAAACTTGTAGAGGTCTGTGAGAGCCGGAGTTTAGTACGAATACTGCATGTCTCCGATCGCCATCAGCCTCATCCAATCAACTAATCTTCCAGTCGTTGGTTGAAAGATTGGAATTACATTCCTTTAGTATTCCAGGTATACATTCAGGATCTGAGGGAATCCTTGGTATCCAAGCGTGCTCCATTGGTCGAGAAGGAATTTCTTCCTTTTTGACTAAATCCAGTGCTGCATCTGGCTAGTTCTCATCAAAAATTCTTAGGGCGCAAAGATACCTTTAAATTGAGCATTGATCCCCGAAAGCAATTAGTTTGTATCGTTACCAGCCTGCATCGTCACAATCTGGAGAAGGCCCAGGCAATTCCGCAAGGACGTTGGAGTATTCAGATATCAGTCCATTGTCTATCCATTGTTCAGGTTTGCACCCCTGTTCTTCTAGCTTGTCGACAACTACCATCACCAAGCTGTACCTAGCGACTTTAGCAAAGATTCTTGGAACCGTATTATTATTGTTCTCCCTAGTTTTCTTAGGCATGGAAAGCCCTTCATGTGACAGCAGCCAAAAGGCTGACTGCGGTGCCGTTTCCGAATCTCGAGGTGCAGCCTTTGGGTTAGCCTGTGCAGCGAATATCCGTGTCCAATTAAGAGAGCCTCTCTCCTTATCGGTGAGAGTTTTAGGATCATTCGCATCAAGCCTTTGAACAAACCGATGCGCCTCTTATTACTCCAATCTCTTAAAGAGCGTAGTGGTTTGTCATAGAAGGGCGATGGCCTAGTCAAATTATACTCACGCGAAGATAAATTAGGTTCGGCTTTGTCCTTAAGACTCGAATCAGGTGGCTCCACCAGTCGAGGTCTTATAAGCAGATAACATGCTACGGCCTAATATAAACATGGCAGCTGTTGATTCTTTAGAGTCCATTTTAAGCCTTCTCCCGGACTCTAGATCTGCCACTCCTCTGGAAAACAACGCAGATTTTCAACCATTTGCTGGTTAGCGTTATCATAGATATCCTTGAGTGACTTAGGGTAGGTTAGGTTTAACAAGTAAAGGCGTGCTCAGTTCAGCGGGGCCGAATCTTGGGAACCCACCACCATAGATTCTGCTTGAAATTTATGCAAAGTAAATTTTGTTGAAGGGCATAATTTTATTCTGTATGTATCAAACTTCTGTCAAACCTGCAAAAATTAAAGCTTCCGAACACGGATGATCGAGGGACCGGTTTCAATGGGACCAATATCATGTTTTAGACTGATTTGAACCGTATTTTGTACAGTTGTTGGAAGTCGTAACAGAACACCGCATTTCAGCCAAATCGAATAAAAACTGTGGCTTCCAGGTGCTCAAGAAGTCAAATCGGGAGATCGGTTTATATGGTAGCTAAATCAGATTAAAACCGATTTGGACCGTACTTGGCACAATTGTTAGAATTCATAACACAAGAAATCAGCCAAATTGGGAGAACGGTTTATATGGAAGCTATATCTGGTTACAGACCGATTCCAACCGTATTTGGTACAGTCCTTGGAAGTCATAACAAAGCACTATGTGCAAATTTTTAGCCACATCGGACAAAAATGGAGGCTTGTAAGGGCTCAAGAAGTCAAATCGGGAGATCGGTTCATATGGGAGCTATATTCAAAACTGAATTGATATGATCCATTAATGAGAAGTATCTGTGCAAAATTTCAAACGGTTATCTTTACGCGTTCGACCGCTATCGTGATTTTAACTTACGAACGGACATGGATAGATCGGTTCAAAATGTCCAGACTTATGCAGTCCCATCTCACTATATCGAGGTGTTACAAACGGAATGACTAGGTTAGTATACCCCCCATCCTATGGTGGTTAGAATAAAAGAATAAAAAGTAACCATTCAAAATCCCTGATTGTTTTCCATACCACCGACCTAAGTTGGTTCAGTTCAAGTGCCGGTGTCTGTTAGCCGCCAAAGCCGGGCAATAGCATAGGAAATGCTTCAACATCTCATTGTCTTAGTGAATTAGTTTATTATACCCTCCACCATAAGATGGGGGGTATACTAATTTCGTCATTCTGATTGTAACTACTCGAAATATTCGTCTGAGACCCCATAAAGTATATATATTCTTGATCGTCGTGAAATTTTATGCCGATCTAGCCATGTCCGTCCGTCTGTCCGTCCGTCCGTCCGTCCGTCCGTCCGTCCGTCCGTCCGTCCGTCTGTCTGTCGAAAGCACGCTAACTTCCGAAGGATTAATGCTAGCCGCTTGAAATTTTGCACAAATACTTCTTATTAGTGTAGGTCGGTTGGTATTGTAAATGGGCCATATCGGTCCATGTTTTGATATAGCTGCCATATAAACCGATCTTGGATCTTGACTTCTTGAGCCTCTAGAGTGCGCAATTCTTAACCGATTGGGATGAAATTTTGCACGACGTGTTTTATTACGATATCCAACAACTGTGCCAAGTATGGTTCAAATCGGTCCATATCCTGATATAGTTGCCATACACACCGATCTGGGGATTTGACTTCTTGAGCCTCTAGAGCGCGCAATTCTTATCCGATTGGAATGAAATTTTGCACCACGTGTTTTGTTACGATATCCAACAACTGTGCTAAGTATGGTTCAAATCGGTCCATAACCTTATATAGCTGTAATATAAACCGATCTTGGGTCTTGACTTCTTGAGCCTCTAGAGGGTGCAATTCTTATCCAATTTGAATGAATTTTGGCACGTAGTATGTTTTGTTATGATATCCAACAACTGTGCCAAATATGGTTCAAATCGGTTCATAACCTGATATAGCTCCCATGTAAACCGATCTGGGATCTTGACTTCTTGAGGCTCTAGAGGTCGCAATTATTATCCGATTTGCCTGAAATTTTGTACGACGGATTCTCTCATGACCACTAACATACGTGTTTATTATGGTCTGAATCGGTATATAGCCCGATACAGCTCCCATATAAATCGATCTCTCTATTTGACTTCTTGAGCCCACAAAGGGCGCAATTCTTATTCGAATTGGCTGACATTTTACACAGGTCTCCAACATATAATTTAATTGTGGTCCAAACCGGACCATATCTTGATATCGCTCTAATAGCAGAGCAAATCTTTTCTTATATCCTTTTTTTGCCTAAGAAGAGATGCCGGGAAAAGAACTCGACAAATGCGATCCATGGTGGAGGGTATATAAGATTCGGCCCGGCCGAACTTAGCACGCTTTTACTTGTTTTTTTATTCAAAAATAACTATCTGTTAGCAGTTACAGAATATCCTTGTCACCTGCTTAAGGAGTGGAAAGCAAAAGCTGAAAAATTTGTTCCTATATTCTCAGCAGGATTCGAACCCAGGCGTTCAGTGTCATAGGCGTACATGCTAATCGATACCACCGTAGCCTCCATTTCATGGTTTAACGTTCTCGCCAGGATTCGAACCCAGGCATTCAGTGTCATAGGCAGACATGCTAATGGAGGCCAACCTAGCCCCCATTTCATGTCTCAAATGTATCGAATTCTAATATTGTGCATTTTTTGTCAAAATTGTTTTAAAATCCTACTTTCATAGATGATTTTATCCAAAAATTTTAATTCCATAGAATATTGTGGACTATATCATCGAATCATAGATTTTTGGATTTTATTAGTTTGCGTTTTGTATGTTTTTTGTCCCGAAAAAAAAACTCCCATTTCATTACTGGTTATAATCCAATGAATTTTCGTTTATGTTAATTTGACAAGGGAGAAATTATACCTTCCGCCCCTTTCCCCCCTCTCCATTTTTATTTCCATTTTCCTTTACGTGTGGCCTTCGTCATGCTTTATGTTTACAAATCCTTTTTGAGCCGAAATTTTCGACAAGTTTTTTTTTTCTCCACATAAACTTATGTTCAAGCAAATAGTCAACACACACACACACACATCCGCACCGCATGTACATGGCAAGTGTAGGTGTCTGTTGGTGTATGTGTTGGTAGGTCCACACAACTTTTGATATGAAGTTTTCATCACGTTTTGTTATAAATTAAGTTAAACACTTCCAAACCTTTTAGTTGCCTACTTAACTTTTAGAAAAACCTGACCCTGAATTTTGAAATAGCCTTAGATAGCCGATAACTTTGTTAAGCCAACATTCAAAAAAAGCGACAACAAAACACAACAACATCAACAACAACCTTTAAATAAAGTCGACTAAAAGAACAGCATAGCAACGTGAACGAACCGACATAGACGAAACAAAAGCCACACAGGAGGTAGAAAATTTTGGACGGCTATTTATTTAGGATGAACACGCAAATGAGTTTTTTTTTCTCACCGGTGAATTTGACTGAAGTTGAAGTAAAGAAAGCGGAAAGACAGCTTGTTATGTGGAGGGCTAGAAACACAAAGAGAGGGAGAGAGAGAGAGATAGAGAAAGAGAGAGAGAGATGGGGGAACTTGTTGTTTTAATACCCATTTATTAAGGCTCATATATAAATCATAGCTAAAGAAAGAGCGCAGGAATGTGAATTTATTAAATTGACATAGAATGTCGTTAAATTTTTGTTTGTTAAATTTAAATATTTATTTCTAAAATATTGGGTTGCCCAAAAAGTAATTGCGGATTTTCTAAAAGAAAGTAAATGCATTTTTAATAAAACTTAGAAAGGACTTTAATCAAATATACTTTTTTTACACTTTTTTTCTAAAGCAAGCTAAAAGTAACAGCTGATAACTGACAGAAGAAAGAATGCAATTACATAGTCAGAAGCTGTGAAAAAATTTGTCAACGCCGACTATATGAAAAATCCGCAATTACTTTTTGGGCAAAGTTTAGAAAGTTTCAAGGTAAAGCGTGCTAAGGCGGCCGGGTCGAATCTTATATACCCTCCACCATGGATAGCATTTTTCAAGCTCTTTGCCCGGTATCTTTTTATAGGCAAACCAAGGATAATGGAATTAGAATTGCTATACTATTGAAGCTATATCAGGATACGGACTAATTCGTGCTATACACGATTTGACAGATGGAGACAGTAGTAGAGGTCACTGTGCAAAATTTCAGGGTAGCGCTATAGAGGCTCAATAAGTGTGATTGGGAGATCGGTTTATATGGGACCTGTAGCATATTGCGGACCGATTAAAACCATTTTTGAAGTGTAGGCTGAAGTTCAAAGGAGAAGTCATTGCGCAAAATTTTAGCCGAGTCTTATAAGAACTGCGCCCTCTAGGGGAACATGAGCTACATCAGATGTTAGACCGAGCCAGGCCACACTAAGCATGTTTTTTGGAGGTCGTAGATGAGGAGGAGGTTGTGCCTATCAGAGGCTCACGAAGTCAAGTTGGGAGTCAAACCCAACTCAAACCCAACTGCTATACTATTGGAGCTATATAAGGTTATGGCCTAGTCCGTGCTATACACGATTTGGCAGATGGAGACATAAGTAGAGGTCACTGTGCAAAATTTCAGGGTAGCGCTATAGAGGCTGAATGAGTACAGTCGGGAGATCCGTTTATATGGGACCTGTATCAGATAATGGACCGATTCATACCAATTTTGAAGTGTAGGCTAAAGTTCATACGAGAACTCATTGCGCAAAATTGCAGCTGAATCAGAAAAGAACTGAGCCCTCTAGGGGAACATGAAGTGCATTCGGGATATCGGCTTATATGGAAGGTACATCAGGTGTTAGACCAAATCAGGCCACACTTGGCATGTTTTTTGAAGGTCGTAGAAGAGAAGGAGGTTGGAGGTGGTGCCTTTCAGGGGCTCAAGAAGTCAAATAGGGAGTTGGGTTTGACTTCTACTACCTCCAAAAAACATGCCAAGTGTGGCCTGAATCGGAGCTGTATATGGTTATGAAGCGTTTTAGACCATACTCAGCACTGTTATTGGAGGTTAGGTTAGGTTAAAAAGAGGAGAGAGAGAGAGAGAGAGAGAGAGAGAGAGGAGAGTTTAATCCGTCCCATGCCACTATGGACATACACCTAAGCCGGATTGTTGTGCGCTCTAAAAACTAAAAGGTAATCTCAAACAAGTAAGAGCGTAAGTAAGTTCGTCAGGGCCGAATATTGTATATCCTCCACCATGGATCGCATCTGTCGAGTTCTTTGCGCAGTATCTCTTTTTAGGCAAACAATAACAATAGGAATAACGAATATAGAAGGATGAGGGGGAGGAGCTATATCAAGTTATAGTTCGATTCGGGGCTCAAGAAGCAAAATCGGGAGATCGGGTTTTTATGGGAGCTGTGTCAAGCTATAGATCGTTTCAGACCATATTGCACACGTATGTTGAAGGACATGGGTGAAGCTGTTGTACAAAATTTGTGCGAAGTCGGATGAGAATTGCCCCCTCTAGAGACTCATGAGTTCAAAACCCAAGATCGGTTTATACGGCAGCTATATCAGGGTATGGACCGATTTGGACGTTACTTCGCAAAAATGTTGGAAGGGACATTAAAACACTATGTGCAAAATTTGAGTCAAATTGGATGAGAATTGCACCCTCAGAGGCTCAAAAAGTCAAGACCCAAGATTGGTTTATATGGCAGCTATATCAGGTTATGGACCGATTTAAGCCAAACTAAGCACAATTGTTGGAAAAAAAAACACTATGTGCAAAATTTCAGTCAATTTGGATGAGAATTGCGCCCTCTAGAGGCTCAAGAAGTCAAGACCCAGATCGGTTTATATGGCAGTTATATCAAAACATGGACCGGTTGGACAATCCCAACCGACCTACACTAATAAGAAGTATTTGTGCAAAATTTCAAGCGGCTAGCTGTACTCCTTCAAAAGTTAGCGTGCTTTCGACAAATAGACGGAAGAACATGGCTAGTTCGACTTAAAATGTCACGACGATCAAGAATATATATACTTTATGCGGTCTTAGACGCATATTTCGAGGTGTTACAAACAGAATGACAAAATAAGTATACCCCTATCCTTTGGTGAAGGGTATAAAAAAAAATTTAATTAGGAATTACCTGCTACTTACAAAATCCCTAATTATTTTCCATGCCACTCGCCTAAGTTGGTTCATGTCTGGAATAGAGTCCCCACCTAAGTTCCGGTATCTGTTAGATGCGAAAGCCGAGCAATGACAAATGCTCCAATGTCTCATCATGTTCTCCGCATGCCCTACAACATGCTATCACTTGCCGCACCGATTTTGCATAAGTGAGCTCTGAGTACTATGAGTTCCGTCATGACGCCAATAGCTATATTGACCTCCTTCTTACATCCTTTCAGTAATAGCGTCTCGTCTTCTCACGATCTGGATCCCCCCATAAGATTTTCGCCGTCCTACCGACCGTTTCTCTGTTCCACTGGGTTGCGCATTCGTCACCCACGCCCTTAACTCGGACTGCGTCGACTTGAAAGGCTTCGGGTTAACCAAGTTTATTGACGGCAGTCCTCTGGCCTTTACCGCCAAATCGTCTGCCCTTTCACACCCCCATACTCAGTTATGGCCCGGCACCCAAACGATGCGATCACTTGCCACACCGATTTTACATAAGTGAGCTCGTATGTGTCCCGTTATGCCAGAAATGGCTATACGGACCTCCTTCTTATTTCCTATCAGCAATAGCCTCGTCTTCTCACGATTTGGATCCCCCCATAGGATTTTCGCCGCCCTACCGACCGTTTCGTTGTTCCACAGGGTTGCATGCGCATTAGTCGCCCACTTCCTTAACTCGGACTGCGTCGACCCAAAAGGCTTCGTGTTAACCAAGATTGTTGACGGCTGTCCTCTGGCCTTTACCGCCAATTCGTCTGCCTTTTCACTTCGTTATGGGCCGAAATAAAAAGGCAGACGATGTGGCGGTGAAGGCCAGAGGACTGCCGTCAATAAACTTGGTTAACCCGACGCCTTTTGGGTCGACGCAGTCCGAGTTAAGGAAGTGGGCGAGGAATGCGCATGCAACCCTGTGGAACAACGAAACGGTCGGTAGGGCGGCGAAAATCCTTTGTGGAGATCCAGATCCTGAGAAGACGTGACTATTACTGATAGGAAGTAAGAAGGAGGTTAGTATAGCTATTGGCATCTTAACGGGACACATGGGACTACGAGCTCACTTAAGTAAAATCGGTGCGGCAAGTGATAGCATATGTAGGGCATGCGAGGAAGATGATGAGACGTTGAAGCATTTCCTTTGTCATTGCCCGGCTTTCGCGTCTAACATATACCGGCACTTAGGTGGAAACACAATACCAGATATGAAACAACTTAGGGGAGTGGTATTGAAAACAATTAAGGATTTTGTAAGTAGCACGGAATTCCTAACTTACATTTTTCTTTTTAGAGGTTACTTTACTAGTTTTTAGAGCGCACAACAAGCCGATTACTGGCTTAGGTGTATGTCCCTAGTGGCATGGGGCGGATTAATATCTGCACCCTCTTTTCAACCTAACCTAATTAAGTATGACATAATTTTTTTTTGAAAACTTTCAATTTATGTTATATTAAATATTTGCTAAGGAATTTACCGCACACACAATGCCACTGCAATTATTGAATCATGAAACTTGAATTGGGCAGCAATCATTGATATATGAGAAGTTTGCATTACTATGCAATTTATTAAAAATGCTCTAAAATTTAAAAATAAAACTACTCAAAGTAAACATTTGTGTATATAATCAATAATGTCTTACGACTTATGAATATGTAGCTCCATTATAAGAGTTCAAACTGCTTGCCTATTACAATCATTTGTGTGTCCTTATCTCTATGGCAATGATGCTTAATTACGAATTTTAATCCTTTTGTTATTATTGGTCTCCATTTGATTGCTGCCATCATGCTGGAAAATTCGAATAATTGATTGGTGAGCATTTAGTGCCTTCGATCAATTTCTTGTCCCTGACTTTCTCATGTTGTGGTTAAATTGGTCAAATAGAAATGTCAACAACACCAATGATTTATGGGTCGATTCATGTTGCTTGAGCAGTCAGCAAGGGCATGGAAGAATGTGTGGCATGTATGTTAGTTGCTCCACCTTCTTCTATGGGACACCAATACCCATCGTGTCCACTGACAATGTTTAGTAGAATTTTAAAATATGTGTGCGAAATTTGTATGAGTTGTGTTCAGGGTGTGGCAGGAAGAGTTTTTAGGTAACCACGAAAACAACTTACCCTACTGCTGGCCCCACCACAACATAGTTACTTGAAGGAATAACGTATTTCATATATTGGCAGAACATTTATCAATTTAAGTTGCCATGGTCCTAGAAAAGAAATGAAGGAATTGTAGACTGTACACTGGCCTAAAGAAAATTTGCCAAAAAAATTGGAACAATCTTCCTGTTCCGTATAGACTAAAAAACAGCTGAACCGATTATCTTGAAATTTTCACAGATTGTGCAGGTTGGTCTGGAAGGAAACATAGGCTATATAGTTTTTGATATCGGGAGGGGGGCGGACCCTCCCCCTTAACCTAAAAGTACTACCCAAAAATAAAAGTGGACCGATCGTGACAATATGGGATTCAAATGAAAGGTATTTAAGAGTAGAGTAGGAATTTCATAATAAAAGTTGGGTTCAAGTACCTAGGGGCCGACCAGCCCCAAAATCCCTTAAAATAGGTCTATTTGACGATCATGATATGGGACTCAAATGAAAGGTATTCGGGAGTAGATTACGAATATGGTCAAGAAGTAGGAAAAGGCTTTATAATTTATGGATAACGGAAGGGGGCGGACCCTCCATCGTTACCCCAAAAACACCACCCAAAATGAAAAGTAGGCGGTAGTAGATAACGAATCTGGCATACAAATTCATGTCGTAGTATAGGAGGTCACCCCACCACCACAAAAACGACCAAAATGGGCACATTAGCCAATTACGGATATATGGGACTCGGTTTGTTTGTTCCGTATAGACTGAAATATGGCAGAACCGATTTTCTCTAAATTTTCGCATATTGTGGTTGGTCTGGAAACAAAGGCTATATAATTTTTCGATATCGGAAGAGGGGCGGACCTTCCCCCTTATGCCAAAAACACATCCCAAACTCAAAAGTGGACCGATCGGGACAATATAGGTATCAAATGAAAGGTATTGGAGAGTAGAAGAGGAATATGGTATTCAAATTTGAGTTTAAGCACCCATCGGGCCGCCCCAAGCCCAAAACTCCCCCAAACAGACATATTGGACGTTCATTTCAATATGAGGCTCAAATGAATGGTATTTGGGAGTAGATTTCGAATCTGGCATACAAAATCAAATCGGAGGGGGTCTCGCCACCTCTTCAAAAACGCCATTAGACTCATTATGACTATATGATACCGAATGATACCGGATAAACCGAATTTTCATAGATTGTGTACGATTGTCTGGAAGGAAACATAGGCTATATAATTTTTAGATATCGGGTGGAGGCGGACCCTCCCCCTTACCCCACAAAAAGCAACCCATATCCAAAAGCGGTCCGATCGGGACAATAAGGGTATCAAATGAAAGGTATAGGAGACCAGAAAACCAATATGGTATTAAAATTTGGGTTAAAGTACCCAGAGGGCCCCCCAACCACAAAACTCCTCTAAACAGATATATTCGAAGTTGATGTCAAATAACACCCAAGTAATGGGAGCTCTCAAATGGGCATATTAGCCGACCATAGCTATATGAGTAATTTACGAATATGACAATAAAATTTGCGTTCAAGTCTAGGAGGCGCTTTTCCTCCTAAAGATACGTCAAATGGGTTATTTGACCCATTATGGCAGTATGGGACTCAAATGAAAGGTATTTGAGAGTAGAAAACGAATATGATATCTAATTTTGGAGCCAACCACCCCCTAAACTGAACTTCATTTCCGTTGGGACTAAAGAAGGAATTTAATATCTATTTTCAGTGCAAAGTACCGGTGGCCGCCCCAGCCCAAAAACACCATTCAAACGGTTCATATTTACCGGCCATGGTAATATGGGGCTCAAATTAAAGGGTTTTGGAAGTGCAGCACTAATTTGGTATTCATATTTGAGTCGAAATGTCTAAGGTGCCATCCCACCCCTAAAAAGCACATCTTATTACACTCATTTTTAAAAACACTGGGAACCCAGAAGGATCAATCTTCTCACACATTAATGAATGCTTTCCGATTGAAGTTTAAACTCAATGATAAGCGACCTTTTTATATAGCCGAGTCCGAACGGTGTCCCACAGTGCGACACCACTTTGGGGAAAATTTTTGAAATGACCATACATGGAATTGTACATCGCAAATGTGGCCAACATTAAGAGGGGATAACCACCGCTTTGTTCGATGTTCTCGCCAGGAGTCGAACTCGTTCAGCGTCAGCGTCAGCTGCAATGGCACGAATTCGATATCCCCATTCAGGGCGAAGTGTCCCCACCCTAAAAAGATATAAGAGAGTTAAAGAAGGCGCAGCGGTGTGGGCCCGGTTCGGCTAGTATCAAATAAAATGTGTTAGGCTTGATTGAACCAAACCTAACATTGTAAGTAAACTTTCCAAATAAAAAGGGTAGTATTAGTACCCTTTCCCAAGGGAAAGAGCAATTTGAGTAATACTTCCCAAGGAAAAGGGCAGTTTAAGTTTCCTTTTCCATGGGAAATGGTAGTTTAAGTACACTTTCCCAAGGGAGACGGTTGCTTAAGTAAACTTTCCCAGAGAAAACTGAAGAATTAGAACCCTTTTCAATAGCAGGAGTAAATTTAGTACTATTCTCCAAGAAAAAGGGTGATTTTAGTACCATTTCCTAATGAAAAGGGTAGTTTTAGTACACCTTCCCAAAGAAAAGGGCAGTTTTAGTACCTTTTCCCAAGGGAAAGGGTATTTTCAGTAGCCTTTACCAAGAGAAAGGTTGGTCTCAGTACCCTTTCCCAAGAGAAAGGGTACCTCCGTTCCCTTTCCCAAGGGGAACAGTGTCCTTTCCCCAAGAAAATGGTAGTCTTGGTGTCATTTCCTAAAGGAAAGGGTAGTCTAAGTTACCTTTCCAAAGGGAAAGAGAAGTCTCAGCACTCTTTCCCAAAGGAACTTCCCAAGGGAAAGGGTAGACTAACTATCCTTTCGCGAGGAAAAGTAGTTTTAGTGCCCTTTCCTAAGGGAAAGGCCAGTTTTAGTACTCTTTCCCAAGTTTTAGTTCTCTTTTCCAAGGGAAAGGGTAGTTTTAGTACACTTCCCCATATGAAAGGGTAGTTTTAGTACTTTTTCTCAATTGAAAGTGTAGTTTTATTACTCTTTCCCAACGAAAAGGGTAGTTTTATTACCGTTTCCCAAAAGACAGGGTAGTTTTAGTACCTTTTCCCAAGGGAAAGGATATTTTCAGTACCCTTTACCAAGAGAAAGGGTGGCCTCAGTACCCTTTTCCAAGAGAAAGGGTACCTCAGTTCCCTTTCCCAAGAGAAAGTGTAGTTTTTGTACCATTTTCCAAGGGTAACAGTAGTCTTAGTGACCTTCCCCAAGGAAATGGTTGTCTAAGTGTTCTTTCCTAAAGGAAAGGGTAGTCTTAGTTCCCTTTCCAAAGGAAAAGGGTAGTCTCAGGATAGATAGACTAACTATCCTTTCGCGAGGGAAAGTAGTTTTAGTGCCCTTTCCTAAGACAAAGGCCAGTTTTAGAACTCTTTCCCAAGGGAAAGGGTAGTTTTAGTACACTTCCCCATTTAAAAGAGTAGGTTTAGTACTCATTCTCAACTGAAATTCCCAACGAAAAGGGTAGTTTTATTTTCGTTTCCCAAAAGACAGGGTAGTTTTAGCATCAAGAGAAAATGAAGTTTTATTTCTTTTCAAATGGAAAGGGTAATTTAAGTACTCTATTCCTAGGGAATGGGTAGTTTTAGTACACTTTTCCTAGGTAATGGGTAATTTTAGTACCTTTTTTCTAGGAAAAATGTAGTTTTAATACTCTTTCCCAAGGGAAAACGTTTCCAAGGAGGAGTGTAGTTTTGGTACCCTTTCTCATGGCAGAGGGTTGTTTTAGTACACTTTCCCCTCCCAAAAAAAAGGTTAGTTTTAGTGACATTCTCAAGGAAAGGCGTATTTTTAGTGACATTTCCCAAAGGTAAGGGTAGTTTCTGTACACTTTCCTAAGGGAAAGGGTAGTTTTAGTACTCTCTTTTTCAAAAGAAATGGTAGTTTTACCTTTTCCAAAGGGAATGGGTTTTTTTAGTACCATGTTCACAGGGAAAGAGTAGTTTTAGTACAATTTTTAAAGGGAAAGGGTAGTTGTATCACCCTTTTTCATGGGAGAAGCTAGTTTTAGTAACAATTTCCCAGGTGAAAGAGTACTTTTAGTACCCTTTTCCTAGGGAAAGGGTAGTTTTAGTACCCATCCCCTGAGGAAAGTTTTGTTTTAGTACACTTTTTCTAGGGAAATAATAATTTAGTACCCTTTTTCTAGGGAAAAGGTAGCCTTAGTACCCATCCCCTAAGGAAAGTTTTGTTTTAGTACACTTTCCCAAAGAAAGTGTGGTTTTAGTGTCCTTTCCCATTATAATCGAATGGGTAATTTTAGTACCCTTTCCCAATTGAAAAGGTGGTTTAAGTACCATTTCAAAATTGAAGGGTTGTATTAGTACCCTTTACCAAAGGAAAGGTTTCCAATGGAAAGGTTCGCTTTAATACTCTTTGCCAAATAAAACGGGCAGTCTTAGTTCCCATTCCCAAGGGTAAGAGATAGTTTTAAAACTTTTCCAAGAGAAAGGGTGGTTAAAGTATTCTTTCTTAAGGAAAAAAGGTGGTTTTAATATCCTTTAGGGTAGTTTAAGTACCCTTTCCAGAGCAAAAGGGTAGTGTTAGCACTCTTTCCCAAGGGATAGGGTAATCTTAGTACCCTTTCCCAAAGGATAGGGTAGTTCTAGTACCCTTTCCTAAGGGATAGGGTAGTCTTAGTACCCTTTCCCAATGGATAGGGTAGTCTCAGTACCCTTTCCTAAGGGATAGGGTAGTTCTAGTACCCTTTCCTAAGTGATAGGGTAATCTTAGTACCCTTTCCCAAAGGATAGGGTAGTTCTAGTACCCTTTCATAAGGGATAGGGTAGTTTCAGTACCATTTCCCAAGCGATAGGGTAGTCTTAGTACCCTTTCCCAATGGATAGGGTAGTCTCAGTACCCTTTCCTAAGGGATAGGGTAATCTTAGTACCCTTTCCCAAAGGATAGGGTAGTTTTAGTACCCTTTCCCGGTGGCATGCGTTGTTTTTTTTACCATTTTCCAAGAGAAATGGTGGTTTTAGAATCTTTTCCGCAGGGAATTGTAGTAATTGTTCACTCTCCCAAGTGTAGTTTAAGTGGCTTTTCTCAAGAAAAGGTTAGCTTTAGTACCCGTTTCCAAGGGCAAAGGTAGTTTAAGTGGCCCTTCCCAATATAAAGCGTGGTTTTAGTACCCATTTCCAAGGGAAACGGGTGTTTTAGTCCTCTTTCCTTGGGAAAGGGTGGTTTTTGTACCCATTTTAATCGAAAGAGTAATTTTAGTACCCTTTCCCAATTGAATAGGTTGTTTAAGAACCCTTTCAAAATTGGAAGGGTTTGCGTTAGAACCCTTTACCAAGGCAAAGGGTGTTTTGGTACACTTACTTTAGGGAAAGGGTTAGTTTTAGTACCCTTTTCCAAAAGTAGTTTTATTACCCTTTCTCTGGGGAAAAGGTTGTATTAGTAACCTTTCCCTAGGAAAAGGTAGTTTAGTACCCTCTCCCTAGAGAATAGGTGGTTTAAGTACCCTTTCCCTTGGGAACGGTAGTTTTAGTACCCTTTCTGTAGGGAAAAGGAAGTTTTAGCACCCTTTCTGTAGGGAAAAGGTAGTTTTAGTACCCTTTCTCTAGAGGTAGTTTTTTACCCTTTCTCTAGGGAAAGGTAGTTTTTAGTACCCTTCCCCTAGCAAAAGGTAGTTTTAATACCACTTCCCAAGGGAAGGGGTCGTTTTCGTACCCTTGCCGTGGGAAAGTGTGATTTTAGTTCCTTTTCCCATGGGAAAGAGTAGTTTTAGTAGCCTTTTCAAGATAACGGGTAGTTTTCGTACCCTTTCCCGAAAGAATGGACAGTTTTAGTACATTTTTCCAATTGAGAGGGTAGTTTTAGTACCCCTCCCAATTGAAAGGTTAGTTTTAGTACCCTTTCCCAATTGAAAGGGCAGTTTTAGTACTCTTTCCTTATTGAGGTGTAGGTTTAAAACCCTTTCTCAACTTATATGGTAATTTGAGTATCCTTGCTCTGTCATTGTCCATGTTGTGATGAAGGATTGATTAATATTGGCCTAGTTAATCCATTTAGAATTTTTTTTTTTATATCCAACATCGCCTTCGTTTTCTTGCCCAACTCTGATATCTAATAAAATATGTCCTTCAAATTTTATTCTAATAAAAAAGTTTACAAAATCTAATTTTCTAAGAAATTATCCTTTGCAGTTATTTTCTGTAGGCCTTTTTTATGATTTGTTAATAATTCCTTAAGATGTCAACTCATTAGTTGTAACTTGTTTCGGCATTTCAATGTTTTGTTGACCAGTGTTTGGCCGAATGTGGGTGCCAGTTAATTTATGTTCACTTACATGGAACTCGGGACGTGAGTCCTAAGATTTATATTTGACACTTTGGGGTTAGCTTTTGAGATTTTGGAAAAGGGATTTGCAAAATTGTTTTTTTGTTTTCCATTTTTTTTTTTTCGTTTTATTTTTGTACCATAATTTTGTCCATACCAGGCAGCATCAAAACAAAGAAGGTGAAGAAAAAGGATAAAATGCCAGGGCAACTACGACAAGGATTCATTTCACTTCATACCATTGGCAGGTGGGTCTCCCTCCATAGGTAGAAGTCTCGTTTTGATAAATGTTAAAAGACAAATTTGACATAAATTTGTCAAATTTTAGGTCCCAAAACATGGAAATTGAATAGATTGCAGAGGCATTAGTTTGCATATTCCATGAAATATGGATTTTTAGCTTTACCTCCTCGCCCATTGCGTTGGACAAAAGAAAAAGGAAAAATCCTTTTTAGTTATTTGGAAATTTTTGAATTTTTTATTCTAACGCCTTAAAATGAGATGGGACTTATGGTGTGGTTGTATGTTTGAGCCCTTTTTTCCTATTTAATAAACAGCCCTGTGAAATTTATGTGCTTCGCCTGGCTGTTGTTAATTTTTTTTGTATATTGTTATAGAACGGAAATTGTGTAAACTTGTAGCCTTTGTTGTTGGTTTTTTTTTTTTTAAATCATGCCGCCTTCTCCTTTGCTTCTTCGATGGCCCTTTTGTGTTGAGTGTTTTGAGACTTATAAGCTGCCTCAAATCAAACGACAAATATTTGATTTCCTTTTCCTAGTTATTGTCCTTATGCTGCCGTTGTTGCGGGCTCTGTTTGTACGCCCAAGCCATATGGATAAGATGAATGTCAACCCACAAACCTACACTTGTTTAAGGATGAGGCAAGAATTCGTTTTTCTATGAATGAAGTAAAGTCTCGACTTAAAGATTGAAAATTAACTCAAATATCAATGTTTGAGAAGTAGACATTTTATCATCGAAAAAAAATGTGATTAGTTCGACTAAACTTAGAGAACCACCATTTATTTCCTCTCAGATCCTGTGGATAATTTTGAAGCGCTCAAGAAGTCTAGTTGTCAATCTGCTATATGGCGACCACCTATTCATGGAGATATTTGCATCACATTCATTGAAGTTTTTCTCCATCCTGCTCCCTGCTACTTGTTAAAGACTTAGTTTTGATTTTTCACATGGCTGTTTGTAATAAAACTCTTGCGATTTTAACCATGCTCGGATAAATCAATTGCATTATGTCACTCTCCCTCCGACCCCTTGGAAGTGGTTTTACCATTAGCTATTTGCAAATGAGCATTTGTGTAGGTACATAAATTAAAAACACCTAATCCAATTAACCATTCAACATTGGATTAAATACTGATTAACTCATATTATTGTAACTAGCCACACCAACAACGACGAATACATACACACACACACAGACACATATTTGCCATAAAAGGCACATACACGCACAGCTGCTATGGCAAGTGCGTGTCGAGCTAGCCCCTATAGCTTGTGTGTCTGCAGTTGCTGTTGTGGTGGCATTGGGGTGGTGGTGTTTTGTTGTGCTGTTCAATGAGACAGCCTGGGGTTAGAGTTGATACTGCACGAAAATCTATCACACATACACCAATACATCTACGCACTAAGGCAAGTGCCAATGAGAGTGGAGGTATTTTGCTATTCAAAGCTAAGGGCAAAACTTCATAGGGCCTTTTGTAAATAAACGCTACCAAGTTGAATTAAAATTGAAATTTGATCAGCTTACTCATAGGGGCAAACACTGAGGACAGTGATCGGTTTGTGTGTATGCTCTAAGTAATGACAAGTAAAAGCATGATAAGTTCGGCCGGGCAGAGTCTTGGGAACCCACCACCATGGATTCTGCTAAAATCTGAGAGTTATATCTGGTTATAAACCGATTTGGACCGTACATGGCACAGTTGTTGCTAGTCATAACAGAACACTATGTAAAAAATTTCAGCCAAATCGGACAAAAGTTGCAGCTTCCAGGTGCTCAAGGTGTCAAATCGGGAGATCGGTTTATATGGGAGCCATATCTGGTTAGAAACCTATTCGGACCGTACTTAGCACAGTTGTTGGAAGTCATCACAGAACATAATGAGCAAAATTTCAGCCAAATCGGATGCAAATTGAGGCTTCGATGGGCTCAAGAATTCAAATCGGGAGATCGGTTTATATGGGAAACAAATCGGATGAAAATTGAGGCTTCCGAGAGGTCAAGAAGGCAAATCGGAGATCGGTTTACTATATAATGTTTTTGACCGATTTCGGCCGTATAAAGCGCAGTTGTTGGAAGTCATAACAAAACAACATGTGCAAAATTTCACCCAAATTGGACAAAAATTGCGGCTTCCAGGTGATCAAGAAATCAAATCGGGAGATCGGTTTATATGGGAGCTATAACAGGTTATACACCAATTCAGACCGTAAATGGCACTGTTGTTGGAAGTCATAACAGAACACTTTATACAAATTTTCAGCCAAATCGGATGAAAATTGAGGCCATCATGGCCTCAAGAAGTCATATCGGGAGATCGATTTTTATGGAAGCTATATCAGGTTATAGACCGTACTTGGCACAGTTGTTGGACGTCAAAACAGAATACTATGCACAAAATTTTAACCAAATCGAACAAAAATTGCGGCTTCCAGGGGCTCAAGAAGTCAAATCGGGTGATCGGTTTATATGGGAGCTATATGAGGTTAGTAACCCACTCGGACCGTACTTGGCACAGTTGTTGAAAGTTGTAACAGAACACTACATGCACAAATTCAGCCAAATCGGACAAAAGAAGTCAAAACGGGAGATCGGTTTTCCTGTCCCAAATAGGCGTACGACACAGATGTCGTATATGGCTAACACAACTCATTGTCCCAAATTTCTGCGAAATCGGGCAATAAATGCGCCTTTTATGGGTCCAAACCTTAAATCGAGAGATGGGTCTATATGGCAGCTATATCTAAATCTGAGCCGATCTGGGCCAAATTGCAGAAATATGTGGCAGAGCCTAACACAATTCACTGTCCCAAATTTCGGAGAAATCGGACAATAAATGCGCCTTTAAGACCCCAAAACCTTAAATCGAGAGATCGGTCTATATGGCAGCTTGGTCAAACTGGAAAAAGATGGCTTAACACAACTCACTGTCTCAAATTTCGGCGAAATTGTACAATAAAAGCGCCTTTTGAGGGCCTAAGACCTTCAATCGAGAGATCGGTCTATATGGCAGCTTGGTCAAACTGGAGAAAGATGGCTTAACACAACTCACTGTCTCAAATTTCGGCGAAATTGTACAATAAAAGCGCCTTTTGAGGGCCTAAGACCTTCAATCGAGAGATCGGTCTATACGGCAGCTAAATCCAAATCTAAGCCGACTGAGCTAAATTGGGGAAGGACATCGAGGAGCCTAACACAACGCACTGTCCCAAATTTCAACGATTTCGGACAATATATGCGTCGAAGGGTCTAAGACAACTCACTGTCTCAAATTTCAGCGATATCGGACAATAAATGCGCCTTTTATGACCTCAAAACCTAAAACCGAGAGATCGGTCTATATGGCAGCTATATCCAAATCTGATCCGACCTAAGCCAAATTGAAGAAGGATATCGTAGAGACTAACACAGCTCACTGTCGAAAATGTTGGTAAAATCAGATAATAAATGTGGCTTTTTTGGTGCCTAAGACCCTAAATCGGCAGATCAGTCTATATGGCAGCTATATCCAAATCTGGACCGATCTGGGCCAAATTCAAGAAGAATGTCGAAGGGCCTAACACAAATCACCGTCCCACATTTCAGCAAAATCGGATAATAAATGTGGCTTTTATGGGCCTAAGTTCTCACTGTCCCACATTTCAGCAAAATTGGATAATAAATGTGGCTTTTATGGGCCTAAGACCTTAAATCGGCTGATCAGTATATATGGGGGCTTTATCAAGATATAGTCCAATATAGCCCATCTTCGAACTTAACCTGCTTGTAAACAAAAAAAGAATCTGTGCAAAGTTCCAGCTCAATATCTCTATTTTTAAAGACTGTAGCGTGATTTCAACAGACAGACGGACAGACGGACGGACATGGCTAGATCACAGCCCCCTCTTTGTGACCATCTTTCATTCGTTTTCCTTCGGGCCTGATCCTGGAAACTTATCTTACATGTCGCTGGAGGCATACCCACAGATTCCAGTTCCCCTAGAATATGCAAAAAAGTTCCTAGTATCGCCCTATTTACAATTCCCTGGGATATCTTTGCGCCCGACACCGAGAATAACTGAATTTTGAATTCATTTCGTTGAGAGATCTGTGACAGTCGAGGGCGGTTTTTGGGTTCAGAAATACGTTCTCCAGGGATTTAGTGGCTGCCTGGCTGTCTGAGAAGATATTTATGCAAATCGTCGTTATGACATTATATCTTAGCCATTCCACTACTTACTTAATTGCAAGGATCTCCGCTTGATACACACTGCAGTGGTCGGGTAAACTTTTCGTTATAACCATTTCTAGATCTTTAGAGTACACCCCAAAGCCCACCTGGTCGTCTAGTTTAGAACCATCCATATAGAAGTCTACTTAACTTCTATTACCAGGAATATCGGTGGTTAAGTTCTTGGACGGGCCAAATCGGACCATAATTGTGTATAGCTGCTTTATAGATCGATTTTCCGATAAAGGGTCTAATGCCCATAAATGACCGATTTCGCTGAAATTTGAAACAGTGAGTAGTTTTAGGCCTCCCGACATCTGCTCCAAATATGGTCCATATCGGATTATATTTATATATAGCTGCCATATTTACCGATCTGTCGAAAAAGCCCATAAAAGCTATTCATATATACCCGAGGTGGTGGGTATCTAAAGTGTGACCCGGCCCAACTTAATGTCTTTTTACTTGTTTAGCCTTTAGACAGCGCAATTCCGCTATCCGCTTTGTGCACGAAAATTGGCATCTGCGATCTATGGCGAAGGGTATATAAAATTCCGCCAAACCGAACTCAAGACGCTTTTACTTGTTTGATATCTCAAAGGCCATATTTGTCAATGCCTGGCTTTATTTTAACCGCCAGGCCGCCATGTAAGTAGTTGACGTTTGCGTGCGTGTAGAAGTTTATGGCAACATTTGATTGAACCATCAACATCTCTACTGCCCCCAATACCTCAAGCCATCAACATAAAGTTTTGTTTCCTCACATTTGTCCATTTATTTATTTGCCAGATTTTCTCACTTTCATTGTCTCTAGAGGCATAGCTGTTTAGACTTTTTTTTTTGATTTCTTTGTCTGCTTTCTATGTTTCCTTTTTGTTTTTCGATTCATATAATTCGAATGCTGTTTTCAATTGAAACATTGTGAAAGTTTCAGATTTCAATGCTATACCCCCCCCCCAAAAATGGTTATTTAACCATTAAGGAAGGAACATGAGGAATTATTCTAGGAAAGACTTGTTGAAATTCTTCTTTCGTAGCCCAAATTATTAGCAAAATTGTAGCTTATATCAATGGCATCAATGCTTATAGTGTTAAACATGAACCTTTCTAGTCGGACAAGCACGTGGGCAAAATTTTCTCTTAATTGCTAGTTAAAGCCTTAAGAAAAGGCTAAATTCGGACGCAAAAATTGCAAATGAACATTCACTAAGGAACAGGGGCAAATTTCTCACATGTCAATGAGTGCATTCCGATTCAAGTTTTAAGCTCAATGATAGGGGGCCTCCTTTTTATAGCCGAGTCCGAACGGAGTGCCGCAGTGCAACACCTCTTTGAAGAGAAGTTTTACATGGCATAGTACCTAACAAATGTTGCCAGCACTAGGAAGGAGAAACCACCGCTGAAAATTTTTTTTTAATGGTCTCGGCAGGATTCGAACACAGGCTTTCAGCTTCACAAGCGAACATGCAGACCTCTGCGCTACGGTGGCCTCAAGCTACTATATAATACCCTATACCACCGAGAGATTTTGCACATATTGGGACGTCAAATGGGACGAACCTAATGCAAAATTTTGTTAAGATCGGACCAAAAGTGTGGATACTAAAGACTTAATTTGATGAAATTTTGCTCACCTATTAGAGTTGTGGCTTCTACAGCCTTAAATGGCCACATCGATCTTGGGTCTTGACTTCTTCAAACGCTAGAGGTCGCAGCGCATTCGGGCGAAAGTGCAGGATGCTGGTAGGGATAGAACTGACATTCCAGGCATTTCTACTGAGCTGGAAAGAGAATCAGATCTCCTAAACCGCATAACACTGCTAAAATGCTGAAGAAGTAAAAGAGTTTCCCGCTCTCAAGTACTCTGGATAAACCAAGCTAGCCATACCGCAATGGAGACTCCAGACAGTGTCCTGTGGCGGTAGACTAAGTCGGAACAGGAACGAAGGAAGTGCGCATGGTCCCTGAGTCTTCATGGAGGACTGGAACTTTATGAAGGAAGCCACAGCCACCACGGAAGGGGAAGATGGTGGCTTAGAATGGTAAGGAGCCACCCTCTTACGCTAGAGTGGAAAGAAGCAGAACAGAGATATCGGCAGTACATCCGATAGAATTCCACCAGATCATCGGTTCCAAGTGAAGGATCTGGTTAATGAGCAGATTTTCGAACATATGTGGAACTCTGAAAGGGATTCACCCATGCAAATGATGAGCAGCGATTACAGAGGGGGCATCTTAAGCCTGGGCTTTGCGTCGGCAGAATGTTATAATACCGTCAAAAAGCTCCTTGGAAGTACCCACCCTCCTTGGGGAGCAAAGCTCGTCCTTGTGAGAAAGATGGACATTTCCCAGCTCATGAAGGCGACGGTCTGCATTGAGGGTGAGGGCGGCAAATTCGCGACGGAACGTATGATGAAAGTCTTAAACAAATAAAACAAATATTTGGTCGTGGAGAAATGGGAGGTCTTTCTGGCGTGGGAGGAAATGGTAGGTCACGTGGTTTGTTGTGAACCCATTTCCGGCTTCTTGGGGCTCAAACTTTATCTCATTAGATATAGACAAGCCGTAGCATAAAACACTTTTAAGTTTCTTTCTATGGACTTGCGTATTTAAGGACTTGCAGTTGCGCTATGATTTATTTCAATGTCAATATACTGATGATTTTTGTCGATGTGCGCACTGGAGATGAACTTTTTTTGTTTTTCTTGACATAAAGTCTTGAGGGACTGTGTGGACTCCAATGCGCAATAAACAAATTGTTGCTAAAGTTTTTTTCGGTTTCTTTGTTATGGTGAGAGAAATTAGCTAAAAATTTATTTTTACCTTTCGGCCAGGTGTTTTTCCACTCATAGAAGACCTCAATTCAACGATAATTCCTTCAAAATGAATAATTTCTGGGAATTAAGCCATTCATCTGTAAATAAAACGCAATTTCCATCCACAAACTTGAAATCAAAAGACAAAACCTACCCTCTTTCATCCACTTGCCAAGAGTAGATATCCTTCGACAATTATAACTGTCTGCTATTCATCTGAACAGCAGTTCAAGCCATGGCATCCCATAACAACGATAGTAATGAGAATTGCCTATCAACTCATTAACGAAAACCTTTTAGGGGCACACTGAAAAATTCCGTTGTCACCTTTTCCCCTGAACATGGTATATTTTAAACTTTACGTTGGGTGGTTGGGTTGGTTGGGTTGCCTGGATTGGTTGGGTGGTTGGAGTGCCAAAGGTTAAGGATTTTCGTAAGTTAGTAACAACTAATTTGGAATTATTTTAATTTTAAATGGTGATTTGAAAATGTTATAGTTACGACAATTTGAAAACTAAGACAAGGCAATGATTTGTGGCAGAGACAACATCTTCGGTGGAGATGGGAAAAATATGACAGACACCTTAAGAAATAATGAGAGATACACGTGTGCACCAAAAAACAGGAGACTGAAAGGAATATTTGTTAGACAAAACAAATTAGGAAGAGGATTTAACCAACTGATGGTTAGATAAGGTTTAAGTGGCAGTCTGTCATCAGACTCGATCATTGTGATACCACAGGGACAGAAGAATGAAGATGTCTTCTAGTTCCTAGCGTTGAACTATACAGATCGCTTTAAAAAGTCCCACAATTTGCGAATGTTCATATCCGCTAAACCAGACAAGTTCTTAAACAAGTAAAAGTTCGTGCTTAGTTAGGCCGGGCCGAATCTTTTATAGCCTCCACCATGGATCGCATTTGTCGAATTCTTTTCGGGAATTTCTTCTTAGGCAAAAAAAAAAGATAAAAGAAAAGATTTGTTCTGCTATTGGAGCGATATCAAGATATGGTCCGGTACGGACCATAGGTTTGGTCCGGTTCGGAACTGTGTAAAATGTCAGCCATTTCGAATATGAATTGTGCCCTTTGGGAGCTCAAGTAGTAAACTAGAGTGATCGATTTATATGGGAGCTGTATCAGGCTATAGACCAATTCAGACCATAATAGGCTATATCAGGTTATTGACCGATTTGAACCTAACTTAGAACAGTTGTTGTAAGTCGTAGCGAAACACGTCGTGCAAAATTTCATTCCAATCGGATAAGAATTGCGCCCTCTAGAGGCTCAAGAAGTCAAGACCCCAGATCGGCTTATATGGCAGCTATATCAGGTTATGGACCGATTTGAACCATACTTGATACAGTTGTTGGATATCATAACAACACATATCGTGCAAAATTTCAGTCAAATCGGACGAGAATTGACCCCTCTAGAGGCTCAAGATGTCAAAACCCAATATCGGTTTATATGGCAGCTATACCAAAACATAGACCGATTTGGCCCATTTACAATCCCAACCGATCTACACTAATAGTAATAAGTGCAAGTGTATTTGTGCAAAATTTCAAGCGGCTAGCTTTACTCCTTCGATAGTTAGCGTGCTTTCGACAGACAGACGGACGGACATGGCTAGATCGACATAAAATGTCATGACGATCAAGAATATATATACTTTATGGGGTCTCAAATGAATATTTCGAGTAGGTACAAACAGAATGACGAAATTAGTATACACCCCATCCTATGGTGGAGGGTATAAAAAGTAACCTCGAAAAAGAAAATCTAAGTAGGGAATTCCGTGCTACTTACAAAATCCTTAATTGTTTTCCATGCCACGCCCCAAAATTTGTTCACACCTGGTATTAGGTCCCCACCAAAGTTCCCCTATCTGCTAGCCGCGAAAGCAGGGCAATGACAAAGGAAATGCTCCAACGTCTCATGATATACCCTGCAAACTCTACACATGCTATCACTTGCCGCACCGATTTTACATAAGTGAGCTCGTAGTCCTCGTAGTCCCGTTATGATACCAATAGCTATACTGACCTCCTTCTTACTTCCTTTCAGTAAAAGCCTCGTATTCTCACGATCTGGATCACCCCATAAGATTTTCGCCGTCCTACCGATCGTTTTACTGTTCCACAGGGTTACATGTGCATTCGTCGCCCTTCGAATTAACCAAGTTTATTGACTGCAGATCTTTGACCCTCACTGCCAAATCGTCGGCCTTCTAATTCCCCCTTACTTCGCTATGGCCCGGCAACCAACCGATGCGGATCGTGCCATCCTCATAGAAGGCGTTAATCACTTTCTTACATTCCAAGACTGTTCGTGATCTTACCGTCCTGGTTATTATTGCCCTTATGGCCTGTTTACTGTCCGTAAAGATGTTCTGACACTCGACGTCCTTACGTTAACACCACACCACCTCACGCATTCCGTAATCGCCCGGATCTCTGTCTACAGAATGGTATTATGGTCAGGCAGTCTAAAACAGATCTCAGTCCCTGGGTTCTCAATGTACACTCCCAGGCCCACTCTGTTCCCTAGCTTTGATCCATACGTGTAAAATTATCTTCCAGTTGGCAATACTAGGGTGCCGTCTATCGAAGACTATGCCGCTGGCAGCAGCGGCTCTCATACGACCTTAAATGTCGTCGGAATCCTTTGCCCCTCCTTCCAGGTTTCCTATCGTCGCCTCGTTAATACGTATGATATAGGTATGAGCTGCTCCCATCCCATTTCCTTATCTTTTTGATTAAGATATTTCTATTTTCAATTTTTCACTCAAAATTCTCAATTCTACTGACGGACGCCCATTTTACATACGCATTTCCTTCATCCTACTGCATTCCATTCTGTGCGTGTGTGTGTGTTTTTTTTTTGTCCATTGGCTATCTGTCCTTTGATGCGTAATAGCAATTGCATGATGGAGGAGTAAACTCAGTCTAACTGGACATGACACCTCCATAGCTGTTTTGAAGTCATCTTAAAAGAAATCAAATGAAGACGTAGTTATTTAAAAAAAAAATAAAAAAATATGTGGGTTCAGTACATGAAACTTATGACGCACTTACCTTACATGGGTGAATGTGAATTTTTTGTTGTTTTTTTTTTTTTTTTTCTGTAGCCATATTCATAATAATACCAATTGGGTCTACAGTACTTGGGGTCACATATTTGGCGGGGGACTAAAGGTAATTTACATGGATACATACGTTCGACCCTATACAAAAGATGAGAATTTCACCCAGTCTTGTGGCTACCACAGATAGGAAGGACCAGATGATGGGACCAACATATGGGAGTAACGCCTCCCAGCCAGCTTACAATCACTTAGGCATAAAAATTTTCCATTTTCTATTTGTCCCTGCTACTTTGATAGAAAGTAGGAGATAAATTTAGGTGCTTGTGCCTGAGTTGGATGGGGGGTGCTGGCATTATAATTTATTTACACATATTTTGGTTGTTTTGCTGATTTTCGATGAACGCTGACAATTGCTTTTATGTTCGCATAAATTCATGTTAACAATTGTGTAGGTCCAACTCCACACAATGGATATGCGTACGCATAGTAATGCCGTCTCAACGACAAATAGCCTAAATCAAAATGAGTAGAATTTTCTGAGGAAATGTCAGTTAACCAAGGCTTGATTTTCAAAACATTACACATGAGGAAGGTGCAATTAAACAAGTAAAAGCGTTAAGTTAGGTTAGGTTAGGTAAGAGTAGCAGTCCTTTACAGACTCACTTAGACTATTTAAAGCCCATTGTGATACCACAGTAGCGACAGACGAAGGCTACTGGCGGGAATCGCACCCACGAACACTGCACTGGTAATACAATCGGGGGCGCCAAAGCGTTAAGTTAGGCCGTGCCCAATCTTGTATATCCTTCACCATGGATTGTATTTGACATGTCTTATGAAGACTTTTTTAAATATATGAGAGATACATCTAAATAAAAAGGCATTAAGTTCGGCCGGGCCGAACTTTGGATACCCACCACGTCGGGTATATATGTAAACTCCATTTCGTCACTATCCGGTGAAAATTGGATTACTTAAGGACCTAAATTCGGCACGGACAATGAGTGGTCTAATTATTCCATTTTATAGAACAAAATATTGGCTTTTTGGCAGATATATCCAATTATAAACCGATCTGAACCATATTAAGGTCGGATATCGGGAGACTCAGAAAAACTCACTTTTTCAAATTTCAGCGAAATTGGGTAATAAATAAAGCTATTATGGGCTTCAGACCCTTTATCGGCAGATCGGTCCATATGGCAGCAACATCTAAATATAGTCCGATCAGAACAATATTTAGGTCGGGTGTCAGGAGGCTCAAAAAAACTCACTGTTGTTTCAAATTTCAGCGAAATTGGTTAAAAAATAAAACTTTTATGGGCTTCAGACCCTTTATCGGCCGATCGGTCCATATGGCAGCTATATCTAAATAGTTTATACCTAAGCCCGGCAAGGCAAGTTATGCGACACCAAATGCCTACAGACCTATAAGGCTTACGTCCTTTCTACTCAAAACCATGGAACGTATGTGGACACCATGATAAAGAGTAGGGCATCCCGCGTACTGCTCAAATACTAACAGCATGCCTATGTCAAACGGAGGTCGGTGGAAATTGCTCTGCATGAGGTTGTGCATAAGATAGAAGAATCCTTCGATGTCAAGACGCACACATTGGCGGTATGCAATGACATGGAGAGGGCGTTTAGCAATGTGTGGGGCGACACATTGATCCAATATCTAGACCAGTAGTGGGTGGACCCGGTCCCTAGAGACTAGATAAACCATATGCTAAGGAACAGGTGGATAAATTGTGTGTCCAATGGCTAAATATAAGGGAGAAAGTGGCACAAGGCACGCCACAGGGTGACATTTTATCGCCACTCCTATGGGTGACCACCATAAATGACCTATTACGGATGCTGACTGAGAAGGGGTTTCAACCCGTCTGCTACGCTACGATGTTATAATACTTCTAAGGAATATGGATCCGAACCAGTTATGCAGAAGGGCCGAAAATGTCTTGCATATGGCATAAGACTGGGCTAGACCCAGAGGTCTCAATTTTAACCCAGAGAAGACTGAAATATGCCTGTTAACCAGGAAGACGAAGGTGGGCGAATTTAATGCACTACGTTTCCTCAATAAGACGATTTCGATATCTGACAAGGTCAAATACTTAGATGTGATCTTGGACAGGAAACGGAATTGGAAGTGTCACATTCAGGAGCGTACGTACTCACAGATGTTGGGCACTATATACACGGGCCGTAGGCTCGAAATGGGGCCTGAATCCGAGGATAGTCCACTGACTCTACAGGAGCGTGATTAGACCAATACTTACTTACGCCTCAGCAGTTTGGTGGACTGAGAACATGTTGTCTTGGCATAGGCGGAGCGATAAGGACTACGCCCACTAGGGCACTGGAGACTATTCTAGATATCCGACCCATTGACATACAGATTAAGTGTGAGGCAGTCACTACGGCTATGAGACTGAAGGCGATGGGAATATGGATTGAGGATGGGAGCAGCCCATACCATCGCGGTATAATCGAGGCGACGATAAGAAACCTGAAAGGAAGGGGAGAGGTTTCCGGTCGGATACCTGAGATGAACCTTGAAGTCAAGTGCGACGCACTGCTGCCACCGCTACAGTCTTGGATAGACTGGTATTGCCATCTGAAAGATCATGTTACACGGATGGATCAAAGCTGGAGGACAGAGTGGGCCTGGGGGTTTACATTGAAAACCCAGGGACTGACATCTGTTTTAGACTGCCTGACCATAATACGGTCCTGCAGGCGGAGATCCGGGCGATCACGGAATGCGTGAAGTGGTGTGGTGCTAACGCGAGTACATCGAGTGTGAACATGTTTATGGCCAGTAAAATGCCCATAAGGACAATAAGACAATAACAACCAGTAGGGTGAGGTCATGAACAGTCTTGTAGTGTAAGGAAGAGATTAACGCCTTCTCTGAGGATGGCAAAATCCACATAGTTTGGGTGCCGGGCCATAACGGAGTAAGGGAAGATGAAAGGGCAGACGAATTTGAGGTGAAGGCCAGAGGAAAGCCGTCAATAAAATTGATTAACTCGAAGCCTTTCGGGTCGACGCAGTCCGAAATAAGGGAGTGGGTGACGAACGGCCCACTCAACATTGTGGAACAGCGAAACTGTCGGTAGGACGGCGAAAATCCTATGGGGGATCCAGATCGTGAGAAGACGAGGCTAATACTGAAAGGAAGCAAGAAGGAGGTCTGTATAGCTATTGGTAACATAGCGGGATACCAATAGGGATATCATATCAACGTCCAACAGATACCGGTACTTAGGTGGAGACACAATATCAGACATGAACCAACTTAGGGGAGTGGCATTGAAAATCGGATAATAAATAAAGCTTTTATGGCCTTCTGGATAAGGCCTATGGCCTTGCAGGCCACCGTAGCGCAGAGGTTAGCATGTCCGCCTATGACGCTGAAAGCCTGGGTTCGTATCCTGGCGAGACCAAAAGAGAAAATTTTCAGCGGTGGTTTCCCCTCCTAATGCTGGCAACATTTGTGAGGTACTATGCCATGTAAAACTTCTCTCCAAAGAGGTGTCGCACTGCGGCGCGCCGTTCGGACTCGGCTATAAAAAGGAGGCCCCTTATCATTGAGCTTAAAACTTGAATCGGACTGCACTAATTGATATGTGAGAAGTTTGACCCTATTCCTTAGTGGAATGTTAATGGGCAAAGTTTGCAGTTTTTATGGCCTTCAGACCGTTTTATGGGGAGATCGGTCTATATGGCAGCCATATCTAAATATAGTCCGATCTGAACCATATTTGGATCAGATGTCGGGAGGCCTTAAACTACTCACTGTTTCAAATTTCAGCAAAATCTGATTAAAAATAAATTTTTTATGGGCATTAGACCCTTTATCGGAAAATCGGTGTATATAGCAGCTATATCCAAATATCGTCCGATTTGGCCCGTTCAAGAACTTAACCAGCGTGCATCAAAAAGACGTATCTGAGCCAAAGTTCAGCTCAATAACTAAATTGTTAGAGTGATTACAGCATACGGACGGACAGACACACGGACATCGTTAAAACGTCTGAGAAGTTTATGACGATCCGAAATATATATACTTTGTAGGGTCGGAAATAGATATTTCGATGTATTGCAAACGGTATGATTAAATGAATATACCCCCTATCCTACATAAAAAGGGTATAAAAAGTAACATATTTAAATTTTTAACAAAATTGATGTCATACCAAAGCTTCAAGCGCATGGTTTCCGCCAAATCGGGTGGTAATAGCGCCATCTAGAGGCACAAGAAGTCAAATCTGATGATCGCTTAATACGGCAGCTATATCAGGTTATGAACCGATTTAAACCATTCTTGGCACAGTTACTGAATGTCAAAACAAAACACTTCGTGTAAAATTTAAGCCAAATCCGATAAGAATTGCGCCCTCTAGAGGCTAATGAAGTCAGGATACGAGATTGGTTTATATGGCAACTATAATAGGTTATAAACCTATTTGAACCATTCTTTGCACAGTTATTGAAAGTGAAAACAAAACCCTTCATGTAAAATTTTACCCAAATCCGATAAGAACTGCTCCCTCCAATGGGTCAAGAGGTCAAGATCCGCGATCGGTTTATATGGTATATATAACAAAACATGAACCGGTATCTACGGCCCCGAGAAGCCTAAATTTTTCGCTGATTTGTCAAAAATTTGTACCTATGTGCCTTTAACTAAGTTAATTTGTAAAAAAATTTTGTGGAATCCATGGTGGTGGGTTTCTGAAATTCGGCCAGGGGCAAACTTCTCACATATCAATAAGTGCTACTCGATTCAAGTTTAAAAAAAGAGCGCACTGACAGCGTAAGCCCGTATACGATAGAGGATCCAAGAAATGTAGCCTGCTGCCTTTAGAGCAGAAGAGCCAATGGTCCTGACGGCATACCGGCCGAGCTCATCAGGCAGATGTCTAAAAACAGACCGGAATTTCTTCTAGGAATATTTAACCGGTGCCTATTTGAAGGTATTTCTTCGGAGGTATGGAAGAGACAAAAGCAGGTTCTCTTATGCAAGGGAAAAGGTGAACCAACATCCCTCTCCTCATACAGGCCACTCTGTATGCTGGATACGGTTGGCAAGCTTTTGGAGCGACTTATAAAGCCACGACTCCAAGACGACATCATTGAGAGAGGTCGACTCTCAATGGGACAACATAGCTTCCGGCCGGGAGTGTCCTCGATCGGAGCTCTAAGAAATGTGGTGGAGATGGTAGAGACGGCTGGCTACAGGAACCACTGCTTCAGGCCGATTGTCCTCTTAGCCAAACTGGATTGCCTCAGATGGGTGTGACGTCCTCCAAACATTCAGAGAGAACATCAATATACCGGCGTATCTGATGAGAATGATGATTGCATAACAGAGTACTTATCTTTTACTCTCAGGATTGAACGAGTGAATATAAGGTCACATCAGCAGGGCCGCATGTGTGCACCGGATCCTTGGAATGTTAGTTATAATGGAATACTACGTACAGAAATACTAGGCGGAACATTTCTAATACGATATGATGACGACATGGGTGCAGTCATCATGGCACGAGACATGGAAGGCACAGGGCGCAATCTACGGTAGGTGATGCTAAGGGAAAAGTATGGGCTGGACTCCCACATCTAACAACTAGCGATGCAGAAGACAGAGTTGCTACTCCTAACGAGAAACAAGCATTCAAATCTGGACCGATCGGGGTGAAATTGAAGAAGGATGCAGAAGGGCCTAACACAACTCACTGTCCCAAATTTCGGTGACATCGGGCATTAAAAGCGCCTATTATGGGCCCCAAACCTTAAAACGAGAGATCGGTCTATATGGCAGCTATGTTCAAATCTGAACCGATCTAGGCCAATTTGAAGAAGGATGTGGAAGGGTTTAACACAACTCACTGTTCCAAATTTTGGTGATATCGGACATTAAATACGCCGTTTATGGACCCAAAACCTTAAATCGAGAGATCGGTCTATATGGCAGGTATATTCAAATCTGCACGGATCTGGGCCTAATTGAAGAAGAAAGTCGAAGGGCCAAACACAACTCACAGTCCCAAATTTCGGCGACATTGGACAATAAATGCACCTTTTATGGGTCCAAAACTTTAAATAGAGAGATCGGTCTATATGGCAGCTATATCCAAATCTAGACCGATCTGTGCCATACTACAGAAGGATGCCGAAGGGCCTAATATAACTCACTGTCCCAAATTTCGGCAACATCGGACAATAAATGCGCTTTTTATGGGCCCAAAACCTTAAATCGAGAGATCGGTTTATATGGCAGCTATATCCAAATCTGGACCGATCTAGCCCAAATTTAAGAAGGACGACGAAAGGTCTAACACTACTTACTGTCCCAAATTTTGACAAAATCGGATATTAAATGTGGCTCTTATGGTCCTAAGACCCTAAATCGGGGGATCGGTCTATATGGGGGCTATAACAAGATATAGTCCCATATAGCCCATCTTCGAACTTAACCTGCTTATGGACAAAAAAAGCATCCGTGCAAAGTTTCAGCACAATATCTCTATTTTTAAGACTGACTTCGCCACTTACTGGCGAAGACCACGAAATCGGTTAAATATTTAGGGATCCGTTTGGATACAAAGCTGACCTATGCAAATCCGATACAAAGGCCGCAAGGATAATGGCGCAACTCAGTTGACTGATGGCAAACATAGGTGGGCGTATCCCGTACAGGCACAGGCTCTTAATGGAGACATGTTATATCATCCTTCTCTATGGGAGCGAAATATGGGGACAGACTGCAGACACCAAGCCAAGTGAAATCCCTGCTCTTGGTACAGAGGACGGGGACTCTAGGGTCATATCATCCTAACAAACAATGGCAGGGCCCACAGCCCTGCAGACAGTATACCGGGCAAAATCTGTGTTCTCCATACAGTGGTCGGCGGCTATTAGGGTCATATCATCCTACCGGACAGCAGCGGAGTCTATTGCCCTTCTAATATTCGGAATGGTTACAATAGACCTACATAGCATGGAGCGCGCCAGGCTCTGCACCACGTTATGTAACTCCCAGAGAGAACGGGTACACTCACCATACGAGAGAAGACTATCAAGCGATGAGAACAAAGATGGACGAATGAGCATCGGGCCTGATGGACGCGACGACTAATACCTGATGTACGGATCTGGAGTGATTGGAAGCACGGCAACGTCAACTATTACGTTACGCAGATATTTACCAGGCCATGGTTATTTTGGGAAGTACCTGCATAGAATGGGCAAATGCTCCTCCAGCAGGTGCTATAGGCTGCAGACGATGTGGAACACACCTTCTTCTACTGCGAGCGTTGGTTTAAAAAACGCATCGAGTTGAAGACAGCCAATGGCGATGTTTTGCAATGGACATTAGCCCAGAGGATGGTGGAAGACAATAAAAACGGGGAGGCAGTGATGAGATACGCTGAACAAGTACTGAGCAGGAAGATGATAGATTTGGACGCGACACAGCGAAGATGATATAGAAAGTCACCATATATGGGGTCCACTTCGAAGAAATGCGAAAGCTTTTACGAGGTGAAATTAATCCCCAGGGATGACACAGGTTGGGTTTTTAGGCGATAAAGCTGATTGCTGAGTCCGGCATGAGGCGAGAGATGTACTGGTCACACATCATCCTTCCATCCTGACCCGGAAAAAAAAGTAGAAAGGCATTGAGTTCGGCCGAACTTTGGATACCCACCACAATACGGTGAAAATGCATCATTTATGAACCAAAATCTAAATGCGATTCGATCTCCATCATATTCAGGAAGGCTATGTAAGGGTCTCATTGTACCAAATTCATTTGTTAAAATAATTATTCTTTATGGGCCTAAGAACGGGAGATCGGCATATGTATATGACAGCCATATCCAAATATAGACCGATCTGAACGCTATTGAACAAAAATGTCGAAGAGCCTAACACAGCCCACTGTGTTTTCAGCGAAATTGGGGTAATAAACGTGCTTTTATCGACCCAAAAACTCAAATCGGGAGATGGGTATATATGTCAGTTATATCGAAATATAGGCCAATCTTAACCATACCTGACACGAATGTCGAGGGGCCTAACGCAACTCATTGTGCCCCCAATTTCAGAGAAATCGATTAATAAATTCACCTTTTATGGGTCTTAAACGTTGAATTGGAAGAACGTTATACTCGTATATGACAGCTATATCCAAATCTGGGCAGATGCAAGCCGTATTGATCAGGGACGTCGAGGAACCCAACACAACTATACCAAATTTCGGCGAAATCGGACAATAAATGCGCCTTTTTGGGGGCCCAAGACCATAAATCGAGAGATCGTTTTATATGGCAGAGCCAAATTCGTATTGAACAATGACGTCGAGAAGCCTAATACAACTCACTGTCCCCAATTTCAGCGAAGTCTTTAATGGACCTTAAGCTTTAAATCGGCAGATCGGTATATATGTGCAACGTTTCACCTGAATATCTCTATTCTTAAAGACTGTAGACTGATTTCAGCAGACAGATGGACCGAAGGACAGACATGGCTAGATCGTTCTAGATTTCTACGACGATCAAGAATATATAAAATTTATGGGATCGGAAATGGAACTTTCGATGTGTGATGGTATAAAAATGAGGAAGCTGGATTTTCTAGACATCAAAACTACCGTAAGAGGGGTTTATTAATAACTAACTAAAAGATGCATTAAGGCAGGCTTAAGATCTGTAAATCTAATAAATGGGGTCATCAGAGGAACACCTCAACGAGGTGTATTGTCTCCTCTACTTTGGTATATCGCCATTAAAAATATGTTTTTGTCTCTGGAAGAAAAAGGTGCAAAAGTGGTCGCGGATGATGTGGCTTTTAGGGTTTGGGGAAAGTTTCCCAGAACTTTAAGAGATAAACTTCAGGAACTCTAAGTACCACGGCGAAGTGGGCTACCGAAAGTGGTCTAGGTGTAAATCCGTGCCAGACGGAAGTAGTTCTTTTCAGCAGGAGATACAAGTTATCCACAGTGGCATCTGTCTCCTTGGCTGGAGAAAACGTTCCATTTACTGAAAGTGCAAAATGCTTGGGTGTTCTGCGAAATAGGAAGTTGAACTTCAAATCCAACATTTTGGAAAGGGCAAGAAAGACAACACTTGACCTGTACACCTGCAAGAGAGAAATTGGCAAAAGTTGGTGAATTAGACCGCGTGTCATGGTCTGAGTGTATACTGCAGTTTTTAGACCTATAATGCTGTATAGTGTAGTGGTATGGTGGACGGGGCTTAAAAAGTCCTACCACTGTTCAATACTCAGCCGGATCCAAAGAATGGCTTGCTTGTGCATCACATCCTCATACTGAGGACGAGACTATCAGATATACTGAATGCAATGCTACACCCAATTGGTCTGGAAATTGCGGCTAGAAAAATTGCAGCGACCACTGCTGTGAGGCTAAGGGAGCTTTCTCTTTGGTCATGTGGCGGCTACGCACACGGTGTTATCCTTGATACAATGTCCGATATTCCAGGCAGTGTGGATTACACCTTACCTGAGCCGCTTTTTGATAAAAAGTACTGTATCACTATTTCTGATAGAACCGATTGGTACTACAATATCCCTGGTAATAGAAGTTAAATATACTTCTATACGGATGGTCCCAAACTAGACGACCAGGTGGACTTTGGCGTGAACTCTGAAGAACTTGGACTGATCATATCGATAGGATTACCCGACTAGAGACAAGGAACCACCTTACTCATTCCAAGGAAAGTGGAACCTGTGGGTATGCCACTAACGACATGTAAGCTAAGTCTTCAGGATCAGGCCCAAAGGCCAACGAAGGGCAGATGGTCACAAAGTGAGGGTTGTGAACACTCCAAATTTATGTGGCCCTATCTAGATTTAAAAAGTTCTACCGCTTTGCCAGGAACGACTTTTGCAGAAGATGTGAGGACATTGAAGAAAAAGAGATTATAGAACATCTGCTGTGTTTGTATGCCGCCCTGGCAGTCAGAAGGAGTTTCACTTCAGGTTCTTATATCTATGAGAATTTAACTGATTTAGCGGATGTAAACATTCGCAAAATCAGTTGTTGGGCTATTTAAAGAGATTTGGATGGTTCAGCGGTAGGAAATCTCCCTTCACCTGTTCCTGTGGTATCACAATGGATGAAAACGTCAAAGTGAATCTGATGGCAGACTGCCACTCACTACTTGTTTGCTCAATTTCACCAATATTCCTATTTATCCCACATTTGAGTTAAGCTACCAACATAGTTGTGTATGGTCTTGTGCTTGTATGTGTTTTTTTTTTCAGGCAATATAAAATAGAGTTTTATATTTCTTTTTTTGTTCGCCTTATAAGTTCAAAGCAGCAACGATATGAAAATCTTTGTAGACAACAAAGACAACATAGAATTTCAAGTTCCTAAATTGAATTTTCCATCTCTCTTTCTTTTTTGGTTATCCTGCACCAGGTGTTGACTTAAGTTGGAGCATGGTTTTTCATTTTATGTCAACTGTTGCTGCAAACAATTTATGACTCTCCATGAGGTGTATGAAATGTCTTTGATCTCTTTGGGTTTGTTGTCTAATATGAACTTTCAACTCTGCTCTTAGTCTAATGGAGAATATTTGGAAATAATCCCATCAACAAATTTGTAAAATAGACCCTTTGGTTTATTGCTTATTTGGGTTGAATGTGAAAAGGCCATACAGAACCTTAAAAAAACTAAGCGTTTGGGTTTATTTTGAATCCTTATCGAGATTAGTGTAATCCTCAACTCTAGAAAATCTAAGTTAGGAATTTCGTGCTACTTACAAAATCCTTAATTGTTTCCATGCCCCTTAGTTGGTCTATGTTTGGTATTGTGTCTCCACCTTAGTGCCGGTATCTGTTAGCCGCGAAAGCCGGGCAATGACAGGGGAAATGCTCCAGCGTCTCATCATCTTCCCCTCAGGTGCTAAACATTCTTTCACTTGTCGCACTGATTTTATATAAGTGAGCTCGTAGACCTATGTGTACCGTTGTGATAGCTATATTGACCTACTTCTTACTTCCTTTCAGTAAAAGCCTCGTCTTCTCATACGATTTTCGCCGTCCTACCGACCGTTTCGCTGTAGCACTGCGTTACATGCGCATGCGTCCACCAGAAAGGTCTCGGGTTAACCAAGTTTATTGACGGCAGTCCTCTGGCCTTCACTGAAAATTCGTCTTCTTTATCGTTCCCAGTTCCCGGCACCCAAACGATGCGGATTGTATCATCTTCAGAGAATGCGTTAAACTTCTTCTTCGCGACCTTGCAGTCCTGATTGTTACTGTCCTTATGGCAATTTTACTGTCGGTAAAGATGTTCACACTTGACGTCCTCGCATTAGCACCACACCACTTCACGCATTCCGTAATCTCCCGGATCTCCGCCTGCAGGACCGTATTATGGTCAGGCAGTCTAAAACAGATCTCAGTCCCTGGGTTCTCAATGTAAACCCCCAGGCCCACTCTGTCATTTAGCTTTGATCCATCCGTGTAACATTTTCTTCCAGGTGGCAATACTAGGGTTCCGTCAATCCAAGACTGTGCCGATGGCAGTAGTGCCTCGCACTCGACTTCAAGGTTCATCTCAGGTATCCGATCGGAAACCTCTTCCCTTCCTTCCAGGTTTCCTATCGTCGCCTCGATTATATAGCGATGGTATGAGCTGCTCCTATCCTCAATCCATTCTACCATCGCCTTAAGTTTCATAGCCGCAATGGCTGCTTCGCACTTAATCTATTTGTCTATGGGTCGGATATTTAGAATAGTCTCCAGTGCCCTAGTGGGAGTGGTCCTCCTCGCTTCGCCTATGCCAAGACAACATGTTCTCTGATCCTGTTGTATGGTCCTTATGTTGCACTTTTTCCCCATAGCAGTCCACCAAACTACAGAGGCGTAAGTAAGTATTGATCTAATCACGCTCCTGTAGAGTCAGTGGACTAACCTTGGATTTAGGCCCCATTTCGATCCTACGGCGCGTCTACATAGTGCCCAACATCTGTGAGCCTTCTCGGCAGGCTCTTGAATGTGACACTTCCAATTCAGTTTCCTGTCCAAGATCACCAACCTTTAAAGTTACCCGGACCTAATGAAGCATTTCCGGCGTTACTACAGAAGGAGACGGACTACCTGGTGCCTTATCTGTCCCCTATATTCACAGCATCCCTTGGGCTTACATATACTCAGAAAGCCTGGCAGGAGGAATTGATGGTATATATGAACACCCCAGCCCGGCAAAGCAAGTTATGCAAAACCTATTCAAAACCATGGAATGTATTGTGGATACCATGATAAACAGTAGGATATCCAGCTACTTGCTGAGATACAAGTTACTCGCCTGCGTGAAGGGAAGATCGTATGCATTGACATCGAGGGGCCGTTGTGCGCACTCACGGACTCACGGATCCAGTTCTTAGACCAGGTGGATAAATTGTGAGTCCTATGACATAAAGATAAGGGAGAAGGCGGCACAGGGCACGCCATTGGAGAGCATTTTATTGCCACTCTTTAAGATGACCATGATAAATAACCTATTACGTACGCTGATTGAGGAGGGAAGTTGTCTCCGTCTCCTACGCCGACGATGCTATAATACTAAGGATCCGAATCAGCTATGCAGAAAGCCTGAAAGGGTCTAGGAGATGTCATACGCTTGGGCTGGACACAGGCGTCTTCGTGTTAACTCATAGATATGTCTGTTAAAAAGAAAGTCAAAGGTGGGTCAAAGTGAGGTGCCACATTTCCTCATCAAAACGATTTCGATATCCGACAAGGTCAAATACTGGAAGTGAGCAAAATAGAAAATTGAACTGGAACTGCCACAGCCAGAAGCGTACTAAGAGGGCCTACAAATGTTGGCCATAACATCTGCAAACAGGCTGTAGACTCCATATGGGGCCTGCATACGGGCTTAGTCCACTGGCTCGACATCCGACGTCGACAACTCTGGGCAGGTCTCCAACAGAGTATCAGTGTTAGCATAGACTAATTGGAAGTTGATATGATCAGGTAGTCCATGGCTCCTAAATTGAGGGAATATGAATTTTGTCCTTGTTGATTTTCTCCATCAGAGCGTGTGTAGCTGTCTCTCTCCGGTGGAGGTTTATTTGGAATACCTCAATCATTGGTCGTCCAGTAAATGGGCCTCTTGGGAGTGGGTGATAGTCTTATCGCCTGCTCTCTGTTCTTTAGGCAGCACTGAGTTTCCCGATCCATTGTCGAGTCCCTATATTTAGTCTCCCGTCCCTGCACTGCCTGATGTTGCAATATTATGATTTTTGCTTTCTGTTATTTTATTATTTTTAGTCCATTAAATCCCTAAAGAACGTAATTCCGAACACAAAAACCGCCCTCGACTGTCACAAAACTCTCAACGAGATGTCTGAACAGTTCAAAATTCATCTGTTCTGGGTGCCGGGCCACAGAGATATCCCAGGGAATTGAGCGGACGAGCTTGTGAGGCTAGGAACTACCCTACACATTCCAGGGATACTGGAATCTGTGCTTATGCCTTTAGCGACATGTAAGCTAAGTTTTCAGGTCCATGCCCGAAGGACAACGAATGATAGATGGTCACAAAGAGGGGGCTGTGAGCATTCCAAAACTGTAACCTAATCTAGACTTGAAGAGGTCTACCGCTTTGTTGTCACTGGCAAGAACAGAACTCTCAGTCCTAGTGTCCGTCGTGACAGGTCACTGTCTAATCGGAAAACATGCTGGCTGACTGAAGGTTGCCAGCAATGACTGTGAGGACATCGAAAAGGATGAGACCACAGGACACTATCTTTGTGTGTTCTCACTAGCAGTCAGATGGAGTTCCACTTTAGGTAACCTGTCTGATTTTGCGGAAGTGAACATCGCTTTTTAAAGCGATATGGATGGTTCAACGGTAGGAACTAGTTGACTCTAAGTGAGTCTGATGGCAGACTGCCACTTAAACCTAACCCAACTTATTCTCTTAGTCTTCTAAGTCTTGAGTAAATGGGTTTCTTGGGAGAGGGTGATGGTCGCATCGTCTACTCTCTGTTCTTAAGGCTGATTTACCTGTCACTACACTGCCTGAAGTTTCAATATAAGGATGTTTGCTTATATTAGAATCTTTGCCTATCCTAGTCTTCCGAATCTTGAGAAGGTCGGTGATGAATCTGTGTTGAGTCTCTCGCCCCTTCACTGCTTGATGTTTTGATATTAGGATCTTTGATTATCCTTGTCCTGCCATTATTGAGAAATTCGATTATGGTCTCTTCGTCCACCCCCTGTTCGTTAGGCGGCATTGAATCTCCTGTCACTGTAATGTCTGATGCTTCAATACGAGGATCTTTGCATATCCTTGAAAAAGATAGCCTTGCTCCCGTGGTTCGCCATACCTTTAGGTTAGGTAAGAGTGGCAGTCTATTTCCAAACAGAGTCACTCAGACAATTTTTGTTCATTGTGATACCACAATAGTGACAGACCAGGCCCTGGTGGGAATTGAACCCACTACCTTGCATGGCTAATCCGAGCACGCTACCAACTCAGCTACCGGAGCGACCCGCATGCCTTTAGTTTTAGCCAAACTTGCCACGGAGACTTGATCAATGCCCACCACAAGGAGAGTTCCTTCTTTGACCTGAGGAAGCCCACCCATTTCTCAAGGACCAAAGCTTGGTTTTGGTTGCCTTAAAAATCCCACCATGCATTGCGTCAAGAATTTGACGCCATCCCTTGACGAAGACCATCGCCTTTGTTATCTGGGGGGTGTCCATCATTCTTCCCAGGTTTAGTTTTGCGCCCCAGGGTTTGTGGATACTTCCGACGAGCTTCTTGACGGTATCAGTACATTCTGCTGATGCAAAGGGCAGCGTAAGGATGTCCCCTCTTTACTCGCAGTTCAACATTTGTATGGTTTGACCATTTTCAGTGTTTCACGCATGTTCGAAAATTCACTCGTTAAATAGATCCTCCACTTGGGATCGATGATCTGGTGGAATTCTATCCTAATTCCTGTCTGTTCAACGAGTGAATTTTCGAACTGCCGATATCGATGACTTTATGCATCAGTTCATCTCCTTAGTGCTTCCTTGCCACGCTATTGTAAATGGGAGGCATCTTTTTTTTCAGTAGCCATCTTCTCCTGCCGTGATGGCTGTGGCATCCTTTTGGAAGTCACAGTCCTCCATGAAGCTTCAGGGGCCGTGCGAGCTTTCTTCGTTCCTGTTCTGATTTTTTTCCCACAGCAGGACTCTGTCTGGCCTCTACATTGCAGGAGACCAGCCTTGGTCTATCCAGAGTACTTGAGAACGAAGAACTCTTTTTCTCCTTCAGCTTTTTAGCAATGTTATGCTCTTCGGCAGATCTGATTCTCTTGCAAGCTTCCGTAGAAGTGCTTGGAATGTCAGTTCGATCCCTTCCAGCATTTTGCGCTTTCGCTTGATTGCGCTGCCGGTGTATAATTCTCAGTCTCCTTCGTCATGCCCCGGATTGCTTTCTCAACTTCTTGTGAGCTTAGCAAAGCCCACTCTCACTACTGCTGTCATCCCGCTGTCCTCATCTCTTGATTCGGCTGTGATTACTGTTTAATTGACACTGTCGATGTACGGGGCCACCGTAGCGCTGAGGTTAGCATGTCCGCCTATGACGCTGAACGCCTGGGTTCGAATCCTGACGAGACGATCAGAAAATAATTTTCAGCGGTAGTTTTCCTCTTCTAATGCTGGCAACATTTGTGAGGTACTATGTCATGTAAAACTTCTCTTCAAAGAGGTGTTGCACTGCGGCACACCATTCGGACTCGGCTATAAAAAGGAGGTCCTTTACCATTGAGCTTAAACTTGAATCGGTCTGCACTGCGGACAATAGTAGAAAGCAAAATTTCAACCAAATCGGATTAGAATTTGGCCCTCTGGAGGCTTAAGAACTGCAATCGGGAGATCGATTTATATGGGAGCTATATCAGGTCATGCACCGATTTAGACTTTACTTGGCATAGTTGTTGAAAGTCAAAGTAAAACTCTTCATGCAAAATTCCAACCAAAGGGGGTATAATTGCGCCTTCTAGAGGCTCAATAAGTCAAAATCCGAGATCGGTTTATATGGCAGCTATATGAATACGTGGATCGATTTGGTCCATTTACAATTCCAACTGGCCTACACTAAAACACTCTTATAGTACCCGATGTCTGGAAAATGGGCAGAGTGCTCCCGCTACTAAACCCTGGAAAGGATCCGAGTTTGGGGGAGTCGTACAGAACGATCTCTCTTCTCTCACCAGTAGCAAAGACGCTTGAGGCATTACTCCTCCCGAGCCTCGTGGGAGAATTTCCATTCGCCGAGTTTGGGGGAATCGTACAGACCGATCTCCCTTCTCTCATTAGTAGCAAAGACGCTTGAGGCATACACCTCTCGAGCCTCGTAGGAGAATTTCCATTCGCCAACATCAACATGGATTTCGAAGACTGCATAGGACAACAACTGCTTTACATGCCATCACCGCACACATTTGCCGTGGCTTCAATCAATCAGAATATGGCGGTCCTCGTGGCACTCAACCTATCGAAGGCATTCAGCCATGCCAAACTATTTGAGGACTTTGCCAACACGTTCCTTCAGCCCTGCCTGAAAAGCTGGGTCGCGAATTATCTGTGTGGTCGCCAGTCATTTGTGGAAATTAGGAATAAAAAGTCGAAGCACCGTAGAGTGAAGCGGGGAGTTCCCCAAGGCGGGGTGATATCTCTGGCACTGTTTAACCTCTACCTATCCTCCATTCCACCTCGTCTAGACGGCATACAGATCGTATCATATGCGGACGATTGAACGATAATGGCATCAGTCCCCCCCCACCCATTGTTGACATCTGCGATGGAACTTGCCTCATATTTCGCTGCAATATCTACATGCCACCAAATCATCAGCCACATTGTTCACTACAAATACGCGTGAGGTGAATACCGAGCTGAATGTGATGTTCGATGGAGAAATGATTCCGACCATCAAGTGCCTTAACTTGGAGTCACATTTGACAGCTCTTACAATTCTCTCCACATGCCACACAGCAATTTGCAATAAACTCAAAAGCAGAAACAAGGTCCTCAAGTCACTTGTTGAAACCTTGTTGACCACGTACAAAGCAATTGGTCGGTCTGTGGTAAGTTTTAGCAATGTTATGCTCTTCGGCAGATCTGATTCTCTTGCCAGCTTCCGTAGAAGTGCTTAGAATGTCAGTTCTATCCCTTCCAGCATTCTGTACTATCGCTCTATTGCTCTTCGTCGAGCCCCGGATTGCTTTCTCGGCCTTCTTGTGAGCTTAGCAAAGGCCGCTCTCAGAGCAGAGCAGAGACCATCCAAATCATTATCTTGTGGATTGATATCTACCGCCCGGAAGTCTTAAGGTAGATCTAAATGATATAGAGCTTGAGATCCAGCGCTACAAGAGAGAACTTCTAGATCAAGCGACATATCAAGCGGGTCTAGCCAACATCAATGCAGACACGTTAGCAGATGCGGTAAATATTTAGCTACCGGGTAAATGTAGTCCTTGTGGAACTAGCGCCTCCCATTGCACCTGAAGACATTGGCATCCCCCGGTAAGCCAGAGTAGTTCTGGCTTAATTACGATCCTGCAGATGCAGCCGCATGTACTCCTACAGTGGTAAATGGCTACCGGGTGAATATAGTCCTTGGAGAACGACCACCTCCCATTGCACTTAAAGAAATTGAACCCCCCGGTAAGCCAGAGTAGTTCTAGTTCAATTATGATCCTGCAGCCGCATCAACTCCTACAGAGCAAGGATTGATGTCGACGTGCAAGATGTATGTCTCGATTGTGACCTGGGGCCACCCGTGCCATACCCACTTGACTCTGACGCACCCCATCTTAGTCGCAGAGTTCCTGGATCTGGACACTTATCAGAATAAAACGGACGACAGATAGAACACAACAAACTGCTACAACAACAACAACAACGAAAGGAAGTATTTATACAAAATTTCAAGCGCCTAGCTTTACTTCTTCGAAATTATGCGTGCTTTGGCAGATAGTCGGAAAGACGAAATGAGATGGCTAAATCGACTTAGAAAGTCAAGAAGTTCAAGAACATAAATGTCACAGATCAATATTTCATTACTTCAAACAGAATGACGAAATTAGTATACCTATGGTGAGGCTGTAAATAGTCGCTCAAAGGACGTGTTAAATACGATCCATGGTGGAGGGTATATAAGGTTCGGCCCTGTTTAAACCTAACGCGCTTTTGCTTGTTCAATATATTTTACATCCCTTCACCAGATGTTTTCATATCCTTCAGCCATTTGATTGTCACTACGGCATGAATTTTCGAGCCTTTACTCGCCGAACCATTTCAGGTTTTCTTGCAGTTTCTTTAGGACCTCCACCATGGCGTTTGTTAACTCTGCCAGACTCATTATAAAGATTAATGGTGCGCTACACAAACATTTTGCACACTTTGAAGTATTAAAGTTCCCCAACAATGGCCGGTTGTGATATTCCAGCCGAATTGAATTTCTTAACGAAAACTTTCATTTAAAAAAAGCTCTGAAGCAAATGCTTTTGGTGGCTTGTCAACAATATATTGAGCTTCCAATAAATCAATTATCATGTAACTGTCATTTTTAGTTTGGCAGATATACCATTGTAACACTTCGTGTCGGCAAGCCTGAAGTTCAACGACATAGACACCCAAAGTTATTACGATTGAGATTGTGAGCCACTGCAGACAAAGTGAAACGTAATTGCTGACCAGAGCCTTGCGGAGTAGCTACTCCAGGTTGTGCCTCCCCCAGGACAAAACTCGTAACCTGAAGCAACAGGCCATAGCTGATGAAGACTCCATAGGGCCAATATGGTGCATAGAACAGTTTGCCGTAGAACAGGGGTCTCTTTTGTAATGGTCCATGCTGTCTGTGTTTTATAATCATCAACTTCTCAATTTGTATATGCAATTATGCAAAAATGTCTACATTTCTACCATACCTACCTCACCACAATAAGCATAGTGAAAATTCCACAAAAAACAAAATCCTGGGAAACATCAAATGACATTGACACAAATCTAGTCCCATTCTCTTTCACTATCTCCTTCACAAGGACATAATGTACGAGTACAGTTCATTGTATTGAAATGTCCATTATTTTGGAGGCGTTTGTTTTCGAATACTTCATTCCAACCATTACCTTTTGATTAAACGAACACAGTGAAATAAATCCTTATTCCGTGACACAGACGCTTGCCGTTGATGATGATGATGGTTCTCAACTATGTAGTTTACCACTATAATTCGAAACAGAGACGTAAAAGCAACACCGCCTTAAGTGGCATTTTATTTTTAGCCATGCAAACCAAACAAATCGCTGGACAACTCGCACAAAGCCTTAAATTCAAGTGGAAATGTAGTTCAGTAGTGCAGCATAGAGCGTTTGCCTTCAATGGAATCCTTTTTACAAGGGTGGGCGAATAAATTATACCGTTCCAAACCACTTGTTTTGCATTTGATATCGTTTGGTTTTGTAAGCTCTTCCTCTTTGGTGTCCTTACCGCTTCTCATTCGCCTGCTGTTTTTTCTTCTGCTCTCGCGCCCTATTGTTGTCCTTCTAATCTTGGTTAGTTATTTTAGTATTTTTAGAAATTTATTTTTAATTTTGTTGTTACATAGTTTCTTTTTTTTGTGGTTTCTTTTATAGTCGAATAAATTATGCAAGAATATTCGGTTGAGTTATAAGACAGATATACGTTACAAATCCCTTGTTGTGGAAGGTTTAAAAAAAGGATTTTCTTGTTTGAAATATTAGAAACTTTTGTGTTATATTCTAAATATTCTGGGGTAAAAGATATGAAATCCATATTTAAGAGCTGGGTTCGTCTCATAGCAAAATTGTTGATAAATGGTGTCCTGTCTTCACCATGCCTTAACATAAGTCTAGCAACAAAGGCAGGATTTGTTAAAGGCTATTTGACAAGTACCTCCCAATTTCATTGTGTAATCCTTGAGGAAGACGCCAGCGACCCATTTTCATTCAAGCCCAAAAAAATGTATGTTTGATATTAAACATACGATTAAAAGTTAAAATTCCTATCACGCAATACCCAAGGTAAACTTAAAGACCATTGCTTGATGGTGCGGAGTCTGTCTCCGTGTTGCATCCTCTTGATCCAAACAATGTCGAAAGGTTGGCACTTCGGCGATAACCCAGACAAAGGTCGATAACAGGTGTAACCCGGAGCTAAATGACCATCTACCACCAATCTCTGGGTAGGAAAGACTACTTCCTTGATATGCAGCGACCATCGTGACACACCTGCGGTCATGTTTGAGCCTTATGAAAAAAGCCTACAGCGCCAATATCATCTAGGGAGTATCCTACTTTTACCAAACAGAACCAGCATGATACCGTGCATAACATTAGGGAAAGAAATCTATCGCCAAATTATATCCGCATCAAACCAACTGATGGGGCCAGCTTCCTAAAACTTTCGCTTAGTTGGCTAACACGATTCCTTTGCTCACACTTAGGTCTGCTAATAGATTTAATCGCTTATGTGAATATTTGGTTTAAGCGATAAGCCTGTTTACGTGATTCGTTCGCTTACGCAATTTGTGTGGTTACGCGTTTTTTATACCCATCACCGTTGCCATTCCGTTAGCAATCATCGAAATATCCATTTCCGATCCTATAAAGTATATGCAATCTTGATCGTCGTAAAAATCTAAGACGATCTAGCCATGTCCGTCCGTCCTTCAGTTGAAATCACGCTACAGCATATAAAAATAGAAATATTGAGCTGAAACTTTGCACAGATTCTTTTTTTTGCCCAAAGGCAAGCTAAGTTCGAAGATGGGCTATATCGGACTATATCTTGATATAGGCCCCCTATTGACAGACCTGTCTTAAGATCTACGATCCACAAAAGCCACATTTCTTATCTGATTTTGCTGAAATTCCGGATAGTGAGTTGTGTTAGGCCACCCGACATCTTTTTTCAAGTTGGTCAGATCGGTCCAGATTGGGTTTAGCTGCGATATAAGCCGACCTGCCGATTTAAGTTTTTGGGCCCATAAATGGCGCATTTATTGTTCGATTTCACTGAAACTTGGGACAGTGAGTTGTGTAAAGACCTTCGACATTATTTTTATACCCACCACCATAGGATGGGGGTATACCAATCTAGTCATTCCGTTTGTAACACTTCGAAATTTACGCCTAAGAGGAGTTATATTCTTTATCGCCTCGAAGTTCTGAGTCGATCTAGCCACATCCATCCATCTGTCGAAATCACGATAGCGGTCGAACTAGTCAAACTAGCCGCTTGAAATTTTTCACGGATTCTTGATTATTATGCCCTCCACCATAGGGTGGGGGTATACCAATTTCGTCATTCTGTTTGTAACTACTCGAAACATTCGTCTGAGACCCCATAAAGTATATATAATCTTGATCGTCGTGACATTTTAAGGCGATTTAGCCATGTCCGTCCGTCTGTCTGTCTGTCAAAAGCACGCTAACTTTTGAAGGTGTAAAGCTAGCCGCTTGAAATTTTGCACAAATACTTCTTATTAGTGCAGGTCAATTGGGATTGTAAATGGGCCATATCGGTCCATAACCTGATATAGCTGCCATATAAACCGATCTTGGGTCTTGACTTCTTGAGCCTCTAGAGGGCGCAATTCTTATCCGATTGGAATGAAATTTTGTACGACGGATCTTCTCATGACCATCAACATACGTGTTTGTTATGGTCTGAATCGGTCTATAGCCCGATAAAGCTCCCATATAAATCGATCTCTCTCTATTTTACTTCTTGAGCCCCCAAAGGCCGCAAATCTTATTCGAAATGGCTGATATTTTACACAGGTCTTCAACATATAATTTAATTGTGGTCCAAACCGGACCCTATCTTGATATCGCTCTATTAGCAGAGCCAATCTTTTCTTTTATCCTTTTTTGCCTAAGAAGAGATGGCGGGAAAAGAACCCGACAAATGCGATCCATGGTGGAGGGTATATAAGATTCGGCCCGGCCGAACTTAGCACGCTTTTACATGTTTTTAACTATTAGCTATACCCACCACCAACGGATGGGGGAATATTCATTTTGTCATTCCGTTTGCAACACATCGAAATATCCATTTCCGACCCTATAAAGTATATATATTCTTGATCAGGGTAAAAATCTAAAACGATCTAGCCATGTCCGTCCGTCTGTCTGTTGAAATCACGCTACAGTATTTTAAAATAGAGATATTGAGCTGAAATATTGAGCAGATTCGTTTTTTGTCCATAAGCAAGTTAAGTTCGAAGATGGGCTATATCGGACTATATCTTGATATGGTCCCCATATAGACCGATCCGCCGATTTAGGGTCTTAGGCCCATAAAAGCCACATTTATAACCCAATTTTGCTGATATTTAAGACAGTGAGTTGCGTTAGGCCCTTCGACGTCTCTCGTCAATTTGGCCCAGATCGGATCAGATTTGGATACAGCTGCCATATAGACCGATCCTCCGATTTTGGGACTTAGGCCCATAATAGTCAGATTTTTTATCCGATTTTGCTGAAATTTGGGACGGTGAGTTGTGTCAGGCTCTTCGACATCCTTCGTCAATTTGGCCCAGATTGGTCCAGATTTGGATATAGCTGCCATATAGACCGATCCGCCGATTTAGGGTCTTACGCCCATAAAAGCGACATTTATTATCCGATTTTGTTGAAATTTGAGACAGTGAGTTGGGTTAGGCCTTTCGACATCCTCCGTTAATGTGGCTCAGATCGGTACAGATTTGGATATAGCTGCCATATAGACCGATCCTGCGATTTTGGGACTTAGGCCCATAATAGTCAAATTTTTTATCCAATTTTGCTGAAATTTGGGACGGTGAGTTGTATCAGGCCCTTCGACATCCTTCGTTAATGTGGCCCAGATCGGTCCAGATTTGAATATAGCTGCCATATGGACCGATCCTTCGATTTAGGGTCTGAGGCTTATAAAAGCCACATTTATCATCCGATTTTGCTGAAATTTGGGGCAGTCAGTTGTCTCAAGCCCTTCGATATATTTCTTCAATTTGATTCAGATTTAGATTTAGCTGCCATATAGACCGATTTCTCAATTTAAGGTTTTGGGCCCATAAAAGTCGCATTTATTGTCCGATGTCGCCGAAATTGGGGACAGTAAATTGTTTTAGGCCCAGTGAGTTGTGTTAGGTATGCATTTTTCGCGGGATTCTGACGAAAGGTGGTTTACTTATATAGCCGAGGTGGTGGGTATTCAAAGGTCGGCCCGACCTTTTTACTTGTTATATATAAGATTCTCTGATTATAAGGAACTCAATGAAGACTCCTGCCTCGAAGAACACACTAATACACGTATAAAACCACCTGCGTATACAGAAGATTCCGGGAGGGCAGGCTACCACTAGTCCAGAGATCCCTTTTCGCAAAAATCGATGCCGACCAAGTCAACTAAGAAGGACTCCACTGATAACTAATCCATCATGCAGTACATAGCATACCGCCATGCCGCTTCTCCATACCCCAGCAATAGAAGAGTGGCAAAGTTTCAAGAGCGCCGTAATACTAATTCGCCCAATCTTGGTTATCACGTCCAAGAAATAGATAAAATCGAGTATGGTGGCATTCTCTTTTGCCCTTAAAATCAGCATTGTCGCCATAACTCTGCCCCATCTCTATCATCCTGCGGTGGTCACCGTTGTCCAGAGCCCGATGCCATATCCAACATCCATGGGAGAGAATCGGCAGAACTACCGCTGTAAAAATCCGTGTATCGTTCCTGGCCTAAAACTCCAAGTTGTTTTGTTTTAGCTTAGGGGATCTGATCGTTACGCAGTTTGTCCCCTTTAAATACCAGTTTGGCTAACTACTAAAGTGAGATGCATAGTCACCATTTCAATACCAATCAACACCTGCTCTTACAATATCTCATGCCATAACAGCTATCATAAGAAGTTAATAGTCTTAAAACTTTTTGTTAGCGTTGTTATGTATATTCAAAATTTCAAATTTTTCTCGGCCAAACTTCAAGGTTATTTGATTCAAATGACCTCAAAGAGTCTTAGTTATTACTTTCTAAAAATAGGATTTTTAGCTTTCAGACAAATGCTATTTTGGTTTGTGTGATTGTTTCATTTCATTCATATCTGTTGGCAATTTTTTTCTGCTTTTTAATAACTATTTGTTTTTATGTTCCAGTATAAATTTTCTACTCCTTATAGCGATAGGGTGGACAATTGAGAGGGGGGTGTATTATATGTCCGTAGTAGAATACGTACAATAGAATACGTAGTAGAATACGTACAAACATTTATGTTTGTTGTAATTCGAATGTATTTGTTGCTATTAATTTTCATTATTTTATTTACAAAACAAAAAGGAAACAGCAACAAAACATCCAAGTAATACTAAAAAAAAAGAAAACGACCAACAGACAGACGGACAGACAGACGGCCATTCAGACATACTGAATACACAAGGCAACTATTTCGATTGATATTAGCTTGAAGTGTTGGAAAGGGTGTTCTGTCCTCTATCTACAGCACAAAACTTGTTGTTAAAGTAAGTAGCCCTTTTTCGGTATGTACTTCAAGTTTGCCTTTATAAGACTTTATTAAGATTTGCCCTGCTCCCCTCAACGCCTATCCTGGTCTAAGCCATCTTTTGGTTTGAGCTGAAATGTGTTGACGCACTTGTCTATTTTGTTTGAAACTATGGCAAATGTCTGAAGGTGGCATGGCCACATTTGCTTCTCTAACACCAAATATGGTTGCTTAGTGAGAATTTGTCCATTGGACTTGGCCGCCAAAGAAGTGCGTATTTATTTGATCTATTAATATGTTAGAGTCAGCGTATCTTGGGTGACTATGGGTGAAACACCCATTCCTCAAAGGGGGATATATAACAGAGGAAAAGGACTATCAGGCATTTTTTTCTTTTTCTTTGCGATAAAAAAGGCTAAGATTATTGTTTTGATGACTGATGCATTTTGTAGAGCCTTTTTATACCCACCACCGAAGGATGGGGGTATATTCATTTTGTCATTCCGTTTGCAACACATCGAAATATCCATTTCCGACCCTATAAATTATATACATTCTTGATCAGAGTAAAAATCTAAGACGATCTAGCCATGTCCGTCCGTCTATCCGTCTGTCTATTGAAATCACGCTACAGTCTTTAAAAATAGAGATATTGAGCTGAAACTTTGCACAGATTCTTTTTTCCATAGCAGGTGTCCATAAGTAGCTTAAATTCGAAGATGGGCTATATCGGTCTATATCTTGATATAGCCTCCGTATAGACCGATCCGCCGATTTAGGGTCTTAGGTACATAAAAGCCACATTTATTATCCGATTTTGCTGAAATTTGGGACAGTGAGTTGTGTTGGACCCTTCAAAATTTTTCTTCAATTTGGCTCAGATCGGTAAAGATTGGGATATAGCTGTCATATAGACCGATCTCTCGATATAAAGTTTTGGGCCCATAAAAGACACATTTGTTGTCCAATGTCGCCGTAATTTGGGACAGTGAGTTAAGTTAAGCACCTCGATATACTTCTGCAATATGGCGCACATCGGTCCAGATTTGGGTATGGCTGCCATATAGACCGAACTCTCGATTTTATGTTTCAGAGCCATAAAAGGCGCATTTGTTGTCCGATTTTGCCAAAATTAGGACAGTGAATTGTCTAACACCCTTCGACTGCACTCTTCAATTTGGCCCAGATCGATCCTGATTTGAATATAGCTGCCATATAGACCGATCTCTCGATTTAAGGTCTTAATTCCATAAAAGGCGCAGTTATTGTCCGATTTCGCCGATATTTGGGACAGTGAGTTGTGTTAGGCCCTTCGACATTTTTCTTAAATTTGGCTCAGATCGGTCCAGATTTGGATATAGCTGTCATATAGACCGATTTTTTGGTTTTGGCCGAAATTTGGGACAGTGAGTGGTGTTAGCGCCTTTTTCAATTTGGCCCAGATCGGTTCATATTTGAATATAGCTGCCATATAGACGCGATATCTTGATTCATGGTTTTGGGCCCATAAAACGCGCATTTTTTGTCCGATTTCGCCGAAATTTGGGACAGTGAGTTGTGTTAGGACCTTCGACATCTTTTTTCCATTAGGCTCAGATTGGTTCACATTTCAATATAGCTGCCATATAGATCGATCTCTCGATATAAGGTTTTGAGCCCATAAAAGATGCATTTATCGTCCGATTTTGGGACAATGAGTTGTGTTAGGCCCTCCAACATTTATCTTCAATTTGATCGGTTCAGATTTGGATATAGCTGCCATATAGACCGATCTCTCGATTTTAAGTCTTGGCCCCCTAAAAGGCACATTTATATTCCGATTTCGCTCAAATTTGACACAATTACATATATTAGGCTCTTCGAAATCCGTGTCACATATGGTTCAGATCGGTCTATATTTGGATATGGCTACCAAAAAGACCAATATTTTGTTCTGCAAAATTGAACAATGACTTGTACTTGTTAGACCACTCAAGATCCATGTCAAATTTGGTCCAAGTCGGACCATATTTCGATAAAGCTGCTATGGGGGCATAAATTATACATTTTTCACTGGATTCTGACGAAAGGTTGTTTATATATATACCCGAGGTGTTGGGTATCCAAAGGTCGGCCCGGCCGATCTTAACGCCTTTTTACTTATTTTTTGAATTTCATACCACAAAGTTTTTTATACCCACCACCATAGGATCTATACTAAGAAGGTATACTAATCTACTCATTTCGTTGCTCTGCTACCCCATAAAGTACATATATTCTTGGTCGTCTCGACATTCTGAGTCTATCTAGCCATGCCCATTTGTCCGGCCGTCTGTCGAAATCACGGTAGCGGTCGAAGGCGTAAAGCTATCCCCTCGAAATTTTTAACAGATACTTCTTGTTTATGTAGCTTGTTGAGGATTGCAAATGGATCATTTCAGTTCAGATTTTAATATAGCCCCCATATAAAAAGATCTTCGCTTTTGAATTCTTGAACCCCAAGAGGACTTCATTTTTATCCTATTTAACTGATATTTGGCACAAGAAATTCTGTTCCAACATTCGGGCCTAGTAAGATTCGAATCGGTCTATAAACTGATATAGCCCCCTTATACGCCAATCCCCTGATTTAACTTCTTGAGTCCTCAGAAGCCTCAATTTCACCTGAGTTGACTGAAATTTGATACCTGGACTTTTTTTTTTACTTCCAACATCCGTACCAAGTATGATGCAAAACGGTCTATAAACTGAAATATATTCCTTATACACTGATCTCTGGTTTTGAATTCTTGAATTTTTATCCAGTTTGGAAAATTGGTACAAGAATTTCTGTTATGACTACTAATATCGGTGCCAAGAATGATCTGAATCGGTCTACAAACTGATATAGTCCCCAAATTAACCGATCCCCGATTTTGAATTCTTGAACCCCTAGAAGCCACCATTTTCAGATGATTAAGCTGAAACTAGGCACATAGACTTCTGCTTTGACTTCCAGCGTGCATGCCATCCAATGTCGGTGCCAAGAATGATCTAAATCGGTCTACAAACTGATATAGCCCCCATATAAAACGATCCCCGATTTTGACTACTTTAACCCCTAGAAGCCTTCATTTTCAGATGATTGGGTGGAAACTAGGCTCATAGACTTCGGCTTTGATTTCCAGCGTACGTGCTTAGTATGATCCGAATCGATCTATAAACTGCGAATGCAAATTTGCATCATTTGGTTTAGATTTTGGTATAGCTCCCACATATAAAGGGTGATTTTTTGGCTATTATCTTTTTGGCAATACTGGTTTAATGTAAGGTTAAATTATAAACCAAACTGAAGATGCCCGACAGTGAAATAAAACACGAAACGTTCGGGAGCTGTACATTTCGTGCTTTATTTCACTGTCAAACATCTCCAGTTTGGTCTATAATTTAACCTTACAAACGAACAAAGCTTTCAATTTTATTATCCAAATGTGTGCTCTGCTAAGAAAGTTTATCGCACGCTTCATCCATTTCACGACGAAGCTCATTTTTGGCTCAATAGGTAATAATTCAAAATCCACCAGAAGCATTGCAAGAGCTACCAATGCATCCAAAATGAGTCACAATTTGGTGCGGTTTATGGGCTGGTGGCATCATTGGACCGTACTTCTTCAAAGATGATGCGAATCGTAACGTAACTGTGAATGCTGAGCGCTATATTGACTTTTTTTACTTAAAATTGAAGAGCTTGACTTGCATGACATGTGCAAAGTTTCAGTTCAAGATCTCTATTTTTAAAGAGTGTAGCAAGATTTCAACAGAAAGACGGACAGGTGGATGGACTTGGCAGATCGCCTTAGATTTGTACGACAATCAAGAATATATACATACTTTATAGGGTCGGAAATGAATATTTCGATGTGTTGCAAACGGAATGACAAAATAAATATACCCCCATCATTCGGTGGTGGGTATAAAAATTTCAAGAAATTATTTCTCACTGTGTGGCGGAGAGTCATGACTACAATTGCTAAGGGCTTTTAGAATTTTATTATGATCAATAAAGTATATGACGATCAGATGGATACATGCATGCGCTGCTGCAAATGTAATAACATCCCATAAAGATGGTGGGTATAATAATCCCCATATATAACAGTATGTGTGTGTGTGTGTGTGCTTTGCCTATATTATCTCTATTAACCATGTTGTATTTTGTCTATTGCTGCTTTTTATTGTGCTCACCTATTATAGGCAAGCTACAATTTCGTAAGTCGTTAAAACGATTCACGATTTTCACAACCCGATCGAATTCCATCGTTGTGCACACAATGCGAAAAGCGAATTTTAGTAGTCAGCGTCTGAGCCAGCCAGGCAGCCATACACACCATACAACAGCAGCAGTGGGCCTGAACAAACTTAAAGCACACAAATGCAAAGGCATGAATCCCCAAACAAACGCACACACACACACACACACATCAATTCATACACCGCTGACAATTCTTGTATTAGTCAAAATGCTTACGTCACAAATATGCGTAGGCGTCATACTTGTGGCGCACCCACTGACCAGGGTAACACTAAAATTTAAGTTATGCCCAAACCAAAAAGAGCGAGAGAGAGCAAGAGGGAACCTAAATGTGTGAGTAATTGAGAGTGCGAGTATAAGTCAGTCCATTCACTGTTAGCAGCTTAAACTCATGGCACTGTGGTATGCTCATAATGTTGCCATACAGCTATGATAGGGGAGATAAAGTCGATTTCTATTGTTTTGGGTACTTTCAATTTGCCTCACTATAGGAGTTTGCGCGCTCTCTCTCTCTCTCTGCAATACATGAATGCTTCCTATGAATGTGTTGGTCGAGTTGTTGCTGCATTCGGTATTGTGGATAGAAAAATTCCGTTATATAAAAAATTCTCAATATTCGCCATGATTCTATTCTCAGTTGTTTTCTGCTTGCGGTAGGCCTGTGCTGAGATAAATTGCAAATGTTTTTCCCCAGAGAATGTGAGCCATTGAGCTGTTTATCCCATGATGTTTGTATATCTCGCTCTATTCCAGCTGTTTTTTGGTATACAAGTAAAGAAATGTAAGGTTGCAGACAATTTGGATACCGGCTTTTTCAAGCGTATACAGTGTATGCAGAGGTCTGGCTCGTTTAGTTGTTATTGTTGGTGTTGTTTGCAAAAGGTCTGGCAAAGGAAAATAAAAAAATACACCCGAAAAAAAATTATATATAAATTGTCTTGGTTTTCAATAAAAATTTCCAAGGAATTTGGAATAATGAGTTATATTACCCTTTTCATGACTTAAGTTTTACACATAGGATGCATTTTGGGTATGGGTATGGCCAAATGAACCGATCTCTCAGTTTTATATTTTGAGACCATATATAAACAGAAAGACAGTTTTTCATTCGATTTCTGTGCAACTAGAAGGAGTGAGGTGTATAAGCTAACCCAACATCAGCTAAGAACATCTATTATTCAATGTTCCCACTATAAAGCTCCATCTACCGACTTTAAATTTTGTGGACACAGAGGTCGTTCTTTCACCCCAACTGAAAAACCATACTGCTTCTTACCCTTTAAAATGTTTTTCGTTTAGTTAATTAAATATTTTCTAAAATTCTTTCAAATTGCCTTATTTTATTTGCACTTTTTTTCGAGTGTATGCCAACAAATCTTATCATAACACACATATATACACACACTTACATACTTTTTAGTTTGACGTTGTCACTGCAGACAAACAACCACCACTTGTAATACAATATCTGCCTCTATAGAATCCATGCATACATGTGTACTTATGGGTGTGTTATGTGTGTGTGTGTGTGGTAATATGTTTGAATGTATTTGCAAACACTTTGCAGATGTCAAACACCTACGCAATGAATATTTTCCTCTAGATGCTAGGATAATAGACGACAAATCTAACAGACCCGACCCGACCAGACCATAAGCAGCAGCCATGAAAGATGTTAACATCAGCTGAGGTATGGATATATTTGTATATATATGGAGAAAATCAGACCAAGACACTCCGTATGAGAGGATGCAAAACCCGAGAGTTTTGCAAGGTATCGCACATTTCATAACAACAGAGACAAATGGATGCAAATGTAAACAAGAGAAATAGCTGACATGAGCAGTTTTATAAGATGCCCTACGACTTATTTACTGGTTAAGTTGAAAAGAGGGTCCAGATATTAATCCACCCCATGCGATTATGGATATACACCTAAGTCAGTAATCGGCTTGTTATATGCTCTAAGTACAAAAAGTAACCTCGAAAGCGTGCTAAGTTCGGCCGGGCCAAATCTTATATCTACTATGGATCACATTTGTCGAGTTCTTTGCCCGGTATCTCTTTTTAGGGAAACAAGAATAAGAATTTCTATGCTATCGGAGCTATGGTCCGTTTCGGACCATAATTGAATTGAATGTTGAAGACCATAGAATAAATCATTGCGTAATTTTAGCCAAACCGGATAACAATTGCGCCCTCTAGAGGCTAAAGAAATATAATCGGCAGATCGGAAACAATGGATAGTAGATAAGAATTGCTATGCTATCGGAGCTATGGTCCGATTCGGACCAGAAATTAATTGAATGTGGAAGACCATAGAATAAATCATTGCGTATTTTTAGCCAAATCGGATAACAATTGCGCCCTCTAGAGGCTAAAGAAATATAATCGGCAGATCGGTTTATATGGGAGCTATATCAGGTTATAAGCCGACTTAGACCATACTTGGCATGGCTTTTTCGAGACAAAATAAACCACCTTATGCAAAACGTCAATCAATTCGGATGATAATTGCGCCCTCTAGTGGCTAAAGAAGTCAAGATCCAAGATCGGTTGATATGGCAGCTATATTAAAACATGGACTGATATGGCCTATTTACAATTCCAACCGACCTACACTAAAAGGAAGCATTTGGGCAATATTTCAAACGCCTAGTTTTATTCATTCAATTAATTCTTTTCCATTCCAAGCCCCTAAATTGATGGCATTCCTCTGTCCTTCAGTGCCAAGTTGTCTGCTCCTTCAAATGCAAATTTTGCCCAAGAACATTCGAGTAAGGAACAGGGGCAAACTTCTCATAAGGGGCCTCCTTTTTATAGCTGAGTCTGAATGGCGTGCCGCAGTGCGACACCTCTTTGGAGAGAAGTTTTACATGGCATATTACCTCACAAATGTTGCCATCATTAGGAGGGGAAGGCCACCACTGAACATTTTTTCTGATGGTCTCGCCAGGATTGGAACCCAGGCGTTCAGCGTCATAGGCGAATATGCTAACCTCTGCGCTAGGGTGGGCTCTGCTCCTTCTTTGCTTCTTATTACGCTATGGCCCGGCACCCAAATAGTGAGGAACGTGTCATCCTCAGAGAAGACGTACTTGTTTTTATTGCCCTGATGACCAGTTTACTGTCCATAAAGATGATCACACTCGACGTCATCGCATTAACACCACACTACCTCCCGCATTCCGTGATCGACCGTATCTCCGCATGCAGGACCGTATTATGGTCAGACAATCGAAATGAGATCTCAGTCCATTGGTTTGCAATGGAGACCCTCAGGGCCATTTAGACATGTTTCTGCATATTCGTATTCTATTCGCTAATACCTTTTATTTGATACTCATATTGCCTATGGTAAATGGGTTTCAAAAGTCTCACAAAGCAGTAGGTCCTTCCCGGGTACAATTTTTAGACATGCTTTTGCATACTCGTAGTCTTTTCGCTAATACCATTTATTTGATACCCATATTGCCTAAGATAGACAACTCCCTCCCTTTGGCTCTTAGGAGGTCCTTGCCCCAAGAAAAAAAATCAGATTCGTGTTGCTGGGATCAACCCGCATCTACATACCAAATCGGGGTAGTAGTGCATTTTTGCCCCTCATCGCTCCGACTATGCCGAGGCAACATTTTCCATGAACCTGTTGTATTATCCTTATGTTGCATTTTTTTTCCATCGCAGTCTACCAAACTACTGTCGCGTAAGCTAGTCTAATATTAGTTTAGAGCAAGTGGACTATCCTAGGATCTACATAGTGTCCAAGATCTGTGAGCCTTCTCGGTAAGCTCCTGAATATGACACTTTTAATTCAGACCGTTTCGGCCCTTCTATATAGCTGGTTCCGATCCTAACCCCTTCGAAGTATTACAATATCGTCTGTTTAGCAGACGGGTTCAAATCCTCCTCAGTCAGCATCGGCAATAAGTTATTTATGGCGGTCACCCGTGGGAGTGGCGATAAAATGCCCCCTCTGTTGTGCATTGTGCCACTTTCTCCCTCATATTTATATCATGAGACCCACAATTTATCAACCTGTTCCTTAGCATAAGGTTTATCCAGTCTCTAAGGACCCGGTCCTTCCGATACTGGTCTAAGGATTTGATCAGTGTGTCGCACATTGTCAAACACCCCCTCGATGTCAATCCATAACGCCAATGTGTGCATCTTGACATCGAAAGATTCTTCTATTTTATGCACAATCTCGTGCATAAGGTTAACAGGCCTGTAGTCCTTGGGTGCCGCATAACTTGCCTTGTCGGGTATGGGTATAAATTTCACCCTTGTCTTCTGCCAGGCTTTAAGAGTAAACCATACAAGAAGAGTATATTCGCAAGATAGTCCGCTTCCTTCTGTAGTAAAATATCAAATTTGTCCATGAACATTCCATTAAGGAACAGGGGCAAACTTCTCCCAGATCCTTGAGTGCAGTCCGATTCAAGTTTAAGCTCAATGTCGCCTTCTTACGTTTGGACATGGTTTTTTGAGAGAAACTTTGTCGCCTCGATGGCGTCATTAACGTTATCGACCTATTCGTAGAAAAGCTATCTGGAAGCACGGTTTGCCGCTCTGATCATTTCATTAAAGTACTTGAGCCGTGTGTAATAAACTTCCCAATAAACTGCTGCTTTTTAGCGACATGCTCTGTTATAAATTCTGTTGCGTTTCTTCCTAGCCATCCAGGTTTTTTTTGGCTGATTTCCTTTTTCGAAGAGGACAACTGTCTTCGAAAGACTCCAGTGGTGCAGTCGTAATGCTGTTGTCATCATTGTCATTAATGTCTTCTATGTTTGGACAATCTAAATTATCTCGCCCAAGTCTTCTTCTGAGTAGTCTTCCGAATTTTGGCCAGTTGGTTTTTTACTTATTACGGAAACTTATGGGATTCGGGCCATGGCCAAGCTATTCGCAACCTAATGGTCCAAAAATTATTGCTCCATTAAGACTCTCCAATCCTGAACCTGATCGAATAGATTTTCCGAACACACATACTGTCATACGGCGGCGGCCACCGTGTTGCATAGGTTAGGATGTCCACCTATGACGCCGAACGCCTGGTTTTCAAATCCCGGCGCGAACGTCAGATAATTTTTCGGCGGTGGTTGTCGCCTTACTTATGGTTGGGTTAGATTAGATTGAAAACAGTGTGCAGATAATAATCCGCCGCCACTATGGACATACATCTATGCCAGTAATCGGTTTGTTTTGCGCTCTAAAAAGTTAACTCTAAAAAGAGTTAAAAGTTAGGAATTCCGTGCTTCCCATTACTAATACTGGGTACATTTGTGAGGTTTCCTGCCATGTTAAAACTTCTCTACCAAGCGGTGCCGCTATGCTGCAAGCCGTTCGGACTCGTCATAAGAAAAGTAGCTCTTATCATTGAGCCTAAACTTAGTCGTACTGGACTTATTGATACGAGAGAAGTATCCTCTGTTTTTTAATGGAATGTTTCAGGAAAATTTAGTAGCATTGTCACATCTAAACCTCTTTCCAAATCCTTTGAACAAAGAAAACGATCTTCCTAATATTAAGTGTCATTAGGTCGTTAGTATTCAAGAATTTTGGGCTTGGCTCCCCTTATTTGTGTTGGTACTACCCCACGAAATGTGGTGAGAGTTCGCATCGCACCCTAGTAGTACCTCATTTCTTGTCTGTTTTGCTTTCCCCGCCAAACGTTGCATCTACAACGTGGATGGAGGTGTCGGAGAATCGATATGCAGATAAAGTGATGCCAGGTATGCTACACCGTCTCCCAGTCTCATTACTGTTGCATCCGACGTTGATGACTCTGGGGAAAATACATAATTTAAATTTTTATGACAAATAACGCAGGTCCTCGGCCGATGGGTAGTTGATATGGTTCAGTCCAGAGACTTTGTTCCGGGTCGTCCATGGCTTCTGAAAAAGGCAATAGGAATCTTGCTCTTGCTGATTTTCTCCATCAGAGCGTGTGTAGCAGTCTCGCTATGGTGGAGGTTTATCTGGATTACCTTAAACATTGGTCCTCGAGTAAATGGGCATCTTGGGAGTAGGTGATGATCTCATCATCTGCTCCCTGTTCTTTAGACTGCATTGACTTTCTAGTCTAGTCTTCCGAATCTTTATAAAGTCGGTAATGGTTCCATCGTCGGGTCCCTATTCGTTAGGCTGTATTGAATTTCTATTCCCCGTACTGCTTGATGTTTCAATACTAGGATATTTGCCTGTTTTAGGCTTCCAAATCTTAAGTAAATGGGCTTGGTTAGGTGATTGTACCGTTGTCAGCTCCCTGTTCGTTAGACTACATTGAGACATCTGTTGCTGCGCTGCCTGATTTTTCAATTTTAGGATCTTTAATTATCCTAATTTTCCGAATCTTGAAATCGGTGATGGCTTCATCGTTGGGTCCCTGTTTGTTAGGCTGTGTTGGGTCTCTCGCCACTGCACTGCCTGATATTTAAGTATTACAATCTTTGCTTATCCTAGTCTTTCCAATATTGAGATTGGCGGTGATTGTCTCTTCGTCAGTCTCCTGTTCGTTGGGCGGTATCGAGTCACCTGCCACTGCGCTGTCTGATGTCTCAATATGAGGATTCTGCCTACCCTAGTCTTCCCAATCTTGAAAAAGACAGCCTTGCCGTCGTATTGCGCCATGCCCTTAGTCTTAGCCAAACTCGTCACGGAGACATGATCAATGCCGACCACAAGTAGAGTTCCTTCCTCCTTCTCCTCCCTGTGGAAGACCTTCCAACTCTCTGCGAGCAAACCTTAGTTTTGCATGCCCACGAATCCCAACAAGCGTTCTGTTCCAAATTTAATGCCTGATGAAGACCGTCGCCGTTGTGAGCTGGGGGATATCCATCTTTCACATCAGGTCGAGCTTTGCGCCCTCCCAGGGAGCGTGAATACCTCTGACGAGCTGTTTGATGTAAAGATGTCCCCCTGTCTATAATCGCAGCTCATCATTTGTATGGGTGGACCCTCTACAGAGTTCCACACTTGTTCCAAAATCCGCTCGTTAACCAGATCCTCCACTTGGGACCGATGATCTGGTAGAATCCTACGGATACCCAGCTGGTATTGATGACTGCATAAGTTAGCTCACCTCTGTTGTGCTTCTTTGCCACTATGGCGTCAGAGGGTGGCTCTTTATCATTCTCAGCGTCCATCTTCCTCTTCCGTGATGGCTGTGGCCTTAGTTTGGGAGTCACAATCCTTCATGAAGACTTAGGGGCCGTTCGCTCTTCCCTCGTTCCTGTTTCGACTTTGTCTTCCTCCGTAGGACACTGTCTAGAGTCTCCATTGCGGCATGGCTGGTTTAGTTTTCCCAGAGTACTTGAAAGCGGGGAGCTCTTTTTCTTCTTCAGCATTTTAGCAGTGTTATGTTCTTCGGGAGATCTGATTCTTTTTCCAGCTTCCGTAGAAGTGCTTGGAATGTCAATCCTATCCCTTCGAGCATTCTGCACTTTCGCTCGATTGTGCTGCCGGTACACACTCCTCTGTCTCCTTCGTAGTTCCTCCGATCGCTTTCTAGGTTTGCTTGTGAGCTTAGCAGAGCCATCGCTCACTTCTGCTGCGATGAGTGTTTCGTTGATACCGTCGCTGTCTGAATCCGATTCGGAAACACCACCTTTACTTAAAGGCTGTGGACGAAGTTTTATCCGAATACGATTTTTAAAGATTTTGATACTTAATGTTGCATATGGACTAACAGATTTAATTTTTTTTTGTTTTTCTAAGAATTGAATCTTCCATTTTACAGTATGTGTACTCTCTCTCTCTCTTGCTCTCTCGCTTCATCTCTATCTCTCTGTTTCATCTGTGAGTAGCCAGTGTGGCAGTATTGGTGGTATACACACATAATTCTGCTTGACTGCATTAGTGGTGCCAAGTGGTTGTTGCTGTTTTCTGCAGAAACACAGAGAGACACAGTGGCAGAGAGCTATTGGCAATAGCAAAAACCACAGCTCTACCATAGACAAAAGTTACAGAATCCCTAGGAGAAGATACATTGTTGCAAAAATCCAGTAAATTCACTCACACACAATCGCGCTCACACTTGAAAGCTGGTAAAACAACATTCAACAACAAAAAAGTTACTATGTCGTCACAAAGTCTCTGTTTTTATAATGAAACAAGATTGTGTTGGATATAAGAAGTAGTTCTAGGATATGATAGTTGAAGCGTTGAAGAAAATCTATAGGAGAGTGGCAGTGCAATGAAAGGGGCAAATCCAGTGATACTAGGAGCAAGTTGTACAAACTTGTGCGGAGGCTGTGAAATATGGTGTGTTCTGTTTTGAGCCATAACATGTTGTGATGTTCGTACGCTCGTCCATTCGTGGTGAACGAGCAGTGTCTAACACTGTGTATGTGTGTGTGAGTGATTGGGTCCTGGGAACGGGAAGTTGTTGTAAATGAAAGGCAAGCAAAAAATTTCGGTGGCACCTTTGTGGTAATTTTTCATTGAAGCTCTCGCTTGTTTTTTTTTCTTATATTTCCCGAAGTGTTGCGATAGTCACTGAGCTTTACACACTTTTACAAACACCAATACACACACACAGCTGTAATTACCTATACACACATACGAAAGGTGAGAATGAAACACTTTTCAGTGTGTTATTTAACCCTCTGCCCGCTGCACACCCTTGTTTGAGGTATGTGTTTGTTTGCTGAGGATTTTCATTGTGCTGTTGTCATCCTTTCGCTGGCAAGAAATGTTTCCTGTTTTTTGTTTTTCAATGAATATGGGCATATACATGTGTATGCATCAGTGTCTTGGCTTGTGTACATGACTAATTTTGTTGTGTGTGTGTGTGTGCGCTTGTGTTTTGTAATGAGTAAAATAAATTCGTAATACAAATATATGAATGAAATTTTTTCTGTTGATTGAGCATTCCAAATTGAAGTTTTTCCAACAGCACACCAAATTTACATCAAGTATCTCGCTGACAAACAAACACATATTCTTGATGACTAAATCACATGTGCTTTGGGAAGTTAGTATTTTTTTTGTTTCGAAGCCCTCTAACTCTTACTCGTACTCACTTGTGTGTGCACTAAAACTTTAGTACTCTAATTGGCTTTGTGGGTATAGGAAAATCGATTATGATTTGTTGAGAAAGTTTTTCCCATATGAATTGTGTATTTTGAGGTTTAACTTCATTTAAAATTGTTATTGGTTTAGTGTTTTTGTGAATTATTGTTGTTAAAAGTTTTGTTTTGGCGTTATTGACTGTTTTAAATGGTTAGCGTAGGTTCGGCAATAGTTCTAAGCCACTAATGAGTCTGTGGTGCACTATACCTGTTTCAAATAGTTTGTAACATAAACAAGTAAAAAGGCGTTAAGTTCGGCAGGGCCGAACTTTGGATACCCACCACCTCGTGTATATATGTAAACCACCTTTCGTCATAAATCGGTGAAAAATGTATAACTTATGACCCCATAGAAGCTATATCGAAATATGGTCAGATTTGGACCATAAATGCGTCTTTTATGCCCCTGTTAATCGATAGATTGGTATGTTTGGCCCTATATCCAAATCTGGACCGATCTGGGCCAAATTAAAGAGGGATGTCGAGGAGCCTTACACAATTGCCTGTCCCAAATTTCGGCGTCATCGGACAATAAATGCGTCTTTTATGGGTCCAAAACCTTAAAACGAGAGATTGGTCTATATGGCAGCTATATCCAAATCTGGACCGATCTGAGCCAAATTGAAGGAGGATGTCGAAGGGCCTAAATCAACTCACTGTCCCAAATATCCAAATCCGGACCGATTTGAGCCAAATTTAAGAAGTATCTCGAAGGGCCTAACACAACTCACTGTCCCAAATTTCGGCGAGATCGGACAATAAATGCGCGTTTTATGAACCCAAAACCTTAAATCGTGAGATCGGACTATATGACAGCTATATCCAAATCTGGACCGATCTCAGCCAAATTGAAGGTGGATGTCGAAGGGCTTAATGCAACTCACTGTCCCCAATTTCGGCGACCTCGGACAATAAATGTGACTTTTATGGACCCAAAACCTTAAATCGAGACAACGGTCTATATTGCAGCTATATCCAAATCTGGACCGATGGGGGCCAAATTGAAGAGGTATCTTGAGGGGTCTTATAAAGGGTGATTTTTTTGAGGTTAGGATTTTCATGCATTAGTATTTGACAGATCACGTGGGATTTCAGACATGGTGTCAAAGAGAAAGATGCTCAGTATGCTTTGACATTTCATCATGAATAGACTTACTAACGAGCAACGCTTGCAAATCATTGAATTTTATTACCAAAATCAGTGTTCGGTTCGAAATGTGTTCATTCACCGTAACGTTGCGTCCAACAGCATCTTTGAAAAAATACGGTCCAATGATTCCACCAGCGTACAAACCACACCAACTCAGTGTCCCAAATTTCGGCGAAATCGGACAACAAATGCGACTTTTATGGGCTCAAGACCTTAAATCGAAAGATCGGTCTATTGGGCAGCTATATCCAAATCTGAACCGATCTGGGCCAAATTGAAGAAGTATCTCGAAGGACTTAACATAACTCACTGTCCCAAATTTCGGCAAAATCGGATAATAAATGTGGCTTTTATGGACCTTAAATCGCCGGATCGGTCTATATGGGGGCTATATCAAGATATTGCCTGATATCAACGTTCGAACTTAACGTAGAATACCGTTTCACGCGCCTCGATCTTCTCCGCTTCTTCTCCAATTTCTGAATACCAGTTTCGCAATGTAGCTCTCCACTTGGTCACTCCATCGGAGTTTTGGTCTTCCCCTTTTGCGTTTTCTTTTATGGTCGCCTTCAAAGGACTTCTTTGCTGGAGCTCTTTCATCCATTTTGACAACATGACCTATCCAAAGCAAACGTAGTATTTTGATGCGTTTAACTATGTTTTCGCCGGCATACAGCTCATATAGCTCATACGACGCCTATATTCTTCATAAACGCAAACTAATCCATATACTTAAAAAAAATTTTTTTCTCTCAAACACTCGAAGTACTACCTTTGTTTCGATGTCGTCAGAATAGGCGACTAACATTTGTTCTCTTGTAAGTAGCGCGTCATGCCTATTCGCACCTGCTTTTCGAATTATCTTCTCCTGCAGGATATAAAAGAGATCACACTATAGGATCTCTCCTTGTCTGAAACCTCGTTTGGTATTGAACGGTTCGGAGAAGTTCTTTCCTATTTTAATTGAGGAACGTGTATCAGCAAGCATCATCCTGCAAACTCGTTTCAGTTCTTCAGGGATACCAAACTCAGAAATGGCTTGAAATACCTTTGAACGTATAAGGCTGTCGAAGGCGGACTTGTAGTCAATGAAAAATATTAACTAGATTTGTCCTTATTGCATTTTTCCAGGATTTGGTGCAGTGTAAATATCTGATCCTATGGTGGATTAAGCAGGTCTTAAGCCACTCTGATAGGGTCCAATTATTTCGTTGACTTTAGACTTTAATCTTTCTCTCAGAACACCCGATATTATCTTGCATTCGATGGGGAGAAGACTTATTCCTCTGTAGTTGGCACATATCATATTGTCCCTTTTCTTGTGTAGGGGACGTAGTATTCTGAGGTTCCAATCATGGTTCTTCTTGCCAGATTGCATAGACAAGCTGATGCATACGCCTTGTCAGCGTGTCGCATCCGGTCTTCAACAGTTCACATGGCAATCCATCGGCTCCTTCTGCCTTATTGTTTTTCAGTCGGGTTACTTCTACGTGGACACATTCTATACCATCATCAGAGATTTATGCTGCGGTATACTCATGGCCGTAATCATCAGATACTGGCAGCTGGGAAAAGTGTTCTTTCAATATCCTTAGCACACTATCTGTATCAGTTAACCATTTCCTTTGTAACACATCGAAATATTGATCTGAGATCCAACAAAATAAAGGGTGATTTTTTAAGAGCCCATTCACCAAAAATTCTAAGATCTGAGATCCAACAAAGTAAAGGGTGATTTTTTAAGAGCCAACTTTCCTAGAGCCCATTCACCAAAAATTCTACATTGCGGTAGGTCGATCGGTTTCAATTCTTGCACCAGCTGTATTCGGAAAGGCTTCACACCTAAATCCTTTCATAAAATTTTCCACGTTGTTGAGTAACAGAGGCCCAATTGCTGCTAACGGCGACGAATCGATCATTGATGGTCATCATTAACACTGGCCGATATAGCTGCGATTTTTTCCTCAGTTCGCACTCTACATAAGCTTAATGGTGGTTCAATGTCCAATAAAGTAAATTTGGTGCGAAATTTAGTCGCAAAAGCCCGAATAGCCGCTTCAGTGGGTCGATTAAATTGACCATAAAATGGAAGAAGTGCGCGATAATTTTCTTAACAGAGCACGCATTTTGATAATAAAATTTAATAATTTGCAAGTTGTTCGTTTGTAGGACGATTAATGGGTAAATTATAGATCAAACGGAAGCTATTTGACTGTGAAACAAAACACGAATCGATAGTGAGCAGTTTAAACCAGAGTTACCAAAAACAAAACAGCTAAAAAATCACCATTTACATATATTTTTGTTCGCCATGACATTTTAAGTCGATTTAGCCATGTCCGTCCGTCTGTTTGTCGAAAGCATGCTAACTATCGAAGGCGTAAGGCCAAGCGCCTTTTCTAAAACTTTGGATTGTCTTATTGCCTGCAGTGTTTGTTTCTACTCCAAGTTGTTGCAGTCGGTTTCCATCTTATCATTGTGCAAAATTTCAAGCCACTCAATGTCTGTGCCGAATATGAGTACATAAGTTATCCAATTTTCACCGGATTATGACGAAAGGAGGTTTTCATATATAACCGAGGTGGTGGGTATCTAAAGTTTGGCCCAGCCCAACGTAATGCTTTTTTATTTGTTACATGGTAAAGTACCTCATAAATGTCGCCAACATTAGGTAGTAATAACCACCGCTGAAAATGTTTTTCTGACTTTCACGCCAGGATTCGAACCCAGGGGTTCAGCGTCATAGGCGCACATGCTAACCTCTGCACTACGGTGGCCTCCATCATCAAAAAGAATTCCGTGTGCAAAACTTCGAACGTCTAGCTTCACTCGTTCGAAAATAAGCCAGCTTTTGGTAGACGGGCGGACAAAAGAAAAAATTTGGGAGAAGGATGGACGGACGGCCAGAATGATGGAAGGACAACCAGAGCGACATGGCCAGATTTAATTAAAATGTCATAATTATCAAAAACATAATCCTTTACATCATTATTTACGAGCACATAACATCCTATTGATAAGGATATTCAAAAAAAACAAGATATGGCCCGGTTCGGACCACAATTAAATTATATGTTGGAGACCTGTGTAAAATTTCAGCCAATTCGTATAAGAATTGCGCCCATTGGGGCTCACGAAGTAAAATAGAGAGAACGATTTATATGGGATCTGTATCGGGCTATAGACCGATTCAGACCATAGTAAACACGTTTGTTGATGGTCATGAAAGGATCCATCGTACAAAATGTCAGGCATATCGGATAATAATTGCGACCTTTAGGGGTCAAGAAGTCAAGATCCCAGATCGGTTTATATGGCAGCTATATCAGGTTATGAACCGATTTGAACCTTATTTGACACAGTTGTTGAAAGTAAAAATAAAATACGTCATGCAAAATTTCAGCCAAATCGGATAGGAATTGTGCCCTCTAAAAGCTCAAGAAATCAAATCCCCAGATCTGTTTATATGACAGCTATATCAGGTTATGAACCGATTTGAACCATACTTGGCACAGTTGTTGGATATCATAACAAAATACTTCGTGCAAAAATTCATTCAAATCGGATAAGAATTGTGCCCTCTAGAGGGTCAAGAATTCAAGACCCAAAATCGGTTTATATGGTAGCTATATCAGGTTATGGACCGATTTGAACCATACTTGGCACAGTTGTTGGGTATCATAACAAAACACGTCGTGCGAAATTCCATTCCAATCGGATAAGAATTGCGCCCTCTAGAGGGTCAAGAAGTCAAGACCCAAGATTGGTTTATATGGTAGCTATATCAGGTTATGGACCGATTTGAACATTATTTGACACAGTTGTTGAAAGTAAAAATAAAATACGTCATGCAAAATTTCAGCCAAATCGGATAGGAATTGTGCCCTCTAAAAGCTCAAGAAATCAAATCCCCAGATCTGTTTATATGACAGCTATATCAGGTTATGAACCGATTTGAACCATACTTGGCACAGTTGTTGGATATCATAACAAAATACTTCGTACAAAATTTCATTCCAATCGGATAAGAATTGCGCACTCTAGGGGCTCAAGAAGTCAAGACCCAAGATCGGTTTATATGGCAGCTATATCAGGTTATGGACCGATTTGAACCATACTTGGCACAGTTGTTGAATATCATAACAAAACACGTTGTTCAAAATTTCATTCTGATCGGATAAGAATTGCGCACGCTAGAGGCTCAAGATGTCAAGACCCAAGATCGGTTTATATGGCAGCTATATCAGGTTATAAACCGATTTGAACCATACTTGGCACAGTTGTTGGATATCATAGCAAAACACGTCATGCAAAATTTCATTCCAATCGGATAAGAATTGCGCACTCTACAGACTCAAGAAGTCAAGACCCAAGATCGGTTTATATGGCAGCTATATCAAAACATGGACCGATATGGCCCATTTACAATACCAACCGATCTACACTAATAAGAAGTATTTGTGCAAAATTTCAAGCGGCTAGCTTTACTCCTTCGGAAGTTAGCGTGCTTTCGACAGACTGACGGACGGACGGACGGACGGACAGACGGACGGACAAGGCTAGATCGACATAAAATGTCACGACGATCAAGAATATATATACTTTATGGGGTCTCAGACGAATATTTCGAGTAGTTACAAACAGAATGACGAAATTAGTATACCCCCATCTTATGGTGGAGGGTATAAAAATTCATTCATATGCATTATTGAATAAAGAAATTACCATTTTCCTACAGGTGAACCTACTGTTTATGTTACCTTAGCGACTATCTAGAAAGAATTTTATAACAAAAAAAAATATATATATTGCATACTTTAATCCTATAATGCAATGGGATGACTGCCAGGTGAATCTCATTTTATAAAGGATTGTTCAGTCTTAATAATAACCAATCTGTAGTTACGTTCACTCTAAAGGTATGACATGAATGATACGTTTCCTTTACTTCATATTGAGACTTAAGCTATATTTAGCATTCTTTTTGTGAAAGTATTGCGAAATCATTGACATTGATATGCCATTTGCATTGAGATGTATCTCCTTCCTTCTTTATATAAGGGTAAATTTAGTTCTGCTGTGACAAGCCGCGTCTTCCTTGTTCGTCAAGTTAAGCCATACATTTTTAAGTTTTATAAGAGCATGCCATCATTTTATTGAGGAAAATTGTTGAAACAGATGTGCAAACATTTCAACCATTATTCATGAAAGCAGAAATATTACAAAGGCATTATTATAATCATTGCGTTTACGACAGAGAGAAATTGTAAATTTCTATTAAGATATAATAGTAACTGTAATATAATAGTAATAATATGCATAACTGGAACTGCAACGATGGGTAGCATGTTCATCTAAAGTCTTTTAGGCTAAGTTCTATAAAGAATTTTTCTTGTGGGGGATAGAATGGGAAAAAGCTTTATGCACCTAACGATAACAACTCATTCGAAGTCGATATTAGGTTAGGTTAAGTTAGGTTGAAAAGAGGTTTAGGATATTAATCCGCCCAATGCCACTATATACATATACCTAAGACAGTAATCGGCTCCTTAAGCTCTCTTAAAACTAAAAAAGTAGCATCAATAAGTAAAAGCGTGCTACGTTCGGCCGGGCCGAATCTTATATACCCTCCACCATGGATCGCATTTGTCGAGTTCTTTTCCCGGCATCTCTTCTTAGGCAAAACATGGATAAAAGGAAAGATTTGCTCTGCTATTAGAGCGATATCAAGATATGGTCCGGTTCGGACCACAATTAAATTATATGTTGGAGACCTGTGTAAGAATTGCGCCCTTTGGGGGCTCACAAAGTTAAATAGAGATATCGATTTATATGGGAGCTGTATCAGGCTATAGACCGATTCAGACCATAATAAACACGTGTGTTGATGGTCATGAGAGGATCCGTCGTACAAATTTCAGGCAAATCTGATAATAATTGCGACCTCTAGAGGCTCAAGAAGTCAAGATCCCATATCGGTGTATATGGCAGCTATATTAGGTTGTGAACCGATTTAAACCATACTACGTACAGTTGTTAGATATCATAACAAAATACTTCGTGTGAAATTTCATTCCAATCGGTTAAGAATTGCGCCCTCTAGAGGCTCAATAAGTCAAGATCCAAGATCGGTTTATATAGCAGCTATATCAGGTTATGGGCCGATTTGAACCATACTTGGCACAGTTGTTGGATATAATAACAAAATACTTCGTGCGAAATTTCATTCCAATCGGATAAGAATTGGGCCCTCTAGTGGCGGTTTATATGGCAGCAACATCAAGATCGGCAAGATCGGTTTATATGACAGCTATATCAGGTTATCATGCGATTTGAACCATACTTGACACACTTTTTGGATATCATAATGAAACGCGTTGCACAAAATTTCATTCTAATTGGATAAGAATTGCGCCCTCTAGAGGCACAAGAAGTCAAGATCCCAGATCGGTTTATGTGGCAGCTATATCAGGTTATGTACCGATTTGAACCATATTTGGCACAGTTGTTGGATAGCATAACAAAACACGTTGTGCAAAATTTTTTTTCCAATCGAATAAGAATTGCGCCCTCTAAAGGCTAAAGAAGTCAAGATCCAAGATCGGTTTATATGGCAGCTATATCAAAACATGGACCGATATGGCCCATTTACAATACCAACTGACCTACACTAATAAAAAGTATTTGTGCAAAATATCAAGCGGCTAGCTTTACTCCTTCGAAAGTTGGCGTGCTTTCGACAGACAGACGGACGGACGGACAAACGGACGGACATGGCTAAATTGACATAAATGTCACGACGATCAAGTATATATATACTTTATGGGGTCTCAGATGAATATTTCGAGTAGTTACAAACAGAATGATGAAATTAGTATACCCCCATTCTATGGTGGAGGGTACAAATAAGAAAATTTTAAGGTAGGAATTCAGTACTACTTACAAAATACTTAATTGTTTTCTATACCACTCCCCTAAGTCGTTTCATGTCTGGTTTTGTGTTCCAACCTAAGTACCGGTGTCTTTTAGCCGCGAAAGCCGAGCAAATGACATATGAAATGCTCCGAAATGCTCATAATCATCCCCACATGCCCTACACATGTTATCACTTACCGCACTGATTTTGCATAAGTGAGCTCGTAGTTCTATGTGGCCCATTATAATACCAAAGCTACACTGACCTCTTTCTTACTTCCTTTCAGTAATAGCCTCGTCCTCTCACGATCCGGATCATCCCGTAGGATTGGCGTAGCCCTACCGACTGTTTCGCTGTTCCACAATGTTGCATGCTCATTCGTCGCCCACTTCCTTAACTCAGACTGCGTCGACCCGAAAGGCTTCGGGTTAACCAGGTTTATTGGCGGCAGTCCTTTCGCCGTCACTGCGAAATCGTCTGCCATTTAATTCCCCTTAATCCGTTAAGCCTAGGCACCCAAACGATGCGGACAGTGTCATCATCAGAGAAGGCGTTAATCTCCTTCTTACACTGCAAGATTGTTCGTGACCTCTTACCGTCCAGGTTGTATTTATCCTCATGGCGATTTTACTGTCCACACTCGACGTCCTCGTATTAGCACCACACTGCCTTACGCATTCCGTGATAGCCCGGATCTCCGCCTGCAGGACCATATTATGGTCACACAGTCTAAAACAGACCTCAGTCCCTGAGTTCGCAATGTAGACCCCCAGGCCCACTCTGTTCTCTAACTTCGATCTATCCATATAACATGATCTTCCAGATGGCAATACTAGGGTTCCGTCAAACCAAGACTGTACTGCTGGCAGTAGTGCCTCGCAGTCGACCTTAAGTGTTGTCTCAGGTATCCGATCGGAAACCTGTTCTATTCCTTACAGGTTTCCTAGCATCGCCTCGATTATGCCGATGGTATGAGCCGCTCCCATCCTCAATCCATTCTCCCCTCTCCATAAGTCTCATAGCCGACCCATATGTATGTCAATGGGTAGGATATCTAGAATAGTCTCCAGTGCCCTAGTAGGTGTGGATCTCAGCGCTCCGCCTATGCCAAGAACCTGTTGTAAGGTCCTTTTGTTGCACCTTTCTCTATAGCAGTCCACCACATTACTGCGGCGTAAGTAAGTATTGGTCTATTCACGCTTCTGTAGAGCCAGTGGACTATCCTCGGATTCAGGCCCCATTTCGAGCCTACGGCTCTTCTTCAAAGTGCTCTATGAGCCTTCTCAGTACGCACCTGAATGTGACACTTCCAATTAGGTTTCCTATCCAAGATCACTCTTAAGTATTTGACCTTGTCAGATATCGAAGTTAGGGCAACGCTTTGTGTTGGATCTCCTGTAACGTGTCACCATCCAAATATCCGCCTTGTCCTCTACTCGGCAACGCCCAAGTCCATCTTTTTTTCCATGCTATGCATAATCGGCATGTCTCATTACTGTCCATCACTTTTCTCATCGTCTGCGCTATTTTAAAGGCAAGGTAACATCTGGTTCTCATCTGTATTGGAGGAGATACCAACCCCTAATCTGATTTACCACCTATAGGTATCTCCTGAAAGAAGGAATTCTACCAGGCCGGTCATATTTGAAAATATGTCCTTGAACATTCCATTAAGAAGCAAGGACATACTTATCACATATCAATGAGTGATGTCCGGTTCAAGTTTAAACCCCTTTTTATAACCCAGACCGAACGGCATGCCGCAGTGCGACACCTCTTTGGGGAGAAGCTTTTAAATGGCATAGTACCTGAGAAATTACGCCAACATTAGAAGGGGATAAACTCCGCTAAATTAGTTTGATGTTCTTGCCAGGATTCGAACCCAGATGTTTGGCCTTATAGGCGGACAAGGTACCCTCTGCGCAACGGTGGCCGGTCATATTTAGATCTTTTAGCGCTTAACACTATGAGCCAAATTTGTACTGTCCTCTGAAGAGTTCCTGCCGTGGCTCTGATGGCTTCATCAAGTCTAGGCTCAAGGAGTTATTCAAGTAGTTTAACACGAAGATCCTACTGGCACACTAATCAAGTCATTCGGTTTGCAACACCTCGAAATATTGATCTAGGACCCCATCATATATATAAAAAAATCAATTTGCGTTTGTAGGTTTGTTTGTGTGTTCCTTATAGACTCAGAAACGATTTTCTTGAAATTTTCATTGATGGTGCATAATGATCCCGTGGTGAAAATAGGGTACTACATTTTTGATATCTAGGGGGGGAGCGGACCCTCCCCCTTACCATAATTTTCAGAAACTTCAGATCTCGGAGATGATTGGTGCGATTTAAATTTTTGTTCTTTCTTGTACGAAATTTTGTGTACTTTCTTATAATAGAATAAAAACAAAAATTTGGTATCCAAATTTCGGATGGGGTACCTAGGCAGGGTGCCCCATCACAAAACCTACCAAATATATATATACACCAATCACGACAATATGGGACTCAAATGAAAGGTTATTTAGATCACAAAACTTATTTGATATCCAATTGTGGGACCAAGTGTTTGGGGGACCACCCCAACCCCCCTTAATCGGACATATATAACGACCATGGCAATATGGGACTCAAATGACGTATAAAATACGAATCTGATATCCAAATTTGGGACAAAGTCTTTGGGGATCCACCCCTTCCCCAAAACACCCCCCAAACAGGATTTATTTACTGACCATGGCAATATGGGGCTTAAATGAAAGGTCTTTGGAAGTAAAGCACGAATCTGATATCAATGTTTGGGAAAAGTTTTTATGGGGCCACCCCACCCCCATAACACCACCCAAATAGAAAGTATTTGGTGACCATTGCAATATGGGGCTCAAATAAGAGATATTTTGGAGTAGAACACGAATCTGATATATATTTTCAGAGCCAAGTTACTCTATGGCCGCCCCATCCCCCAAAACACTCCGCAAACCGGTAATGTTTGCCAACTATGCAAAAATGGAGCTCAAATGAAGGGTATTTGGGAGTAGATCATGACCCACCACCATAACAACCCCCAAGTAGGACATATTTGCTGACCAAGACAATTTGGGTCTTCAAGACAGTGGAGCTCGATATTCATAGCTTTTAGGGTCCATACCCCAAACCGGACATATTTGCTGGCTTTTTCAATAAGGGGTTTAAGTGAATGGTATTTGAGATTAGAAAACGAATTTTATATCCAATTTTGAGGTCAATGGCAATATGGGGTTTAAATATATGAGAATAGAGCTCGTTACTGATATATTTTCAGGGCTTAGTGTCTACCCAAAACATCCCTAAATCGGTTTAAATGAAAGGAATTGGGGGTAGAGCAAAAATTGATACCCACTTTCTGGGGGTCTACCCCTTTCCCAAAATTCCCCACAAACATCAATTTTTTACTAAAGTTTTTTGGAATAGATTACGAATTTGATATCCAAGTGTAGGATCATGTATTTAAGGCAAAAACCCTTCCCCAAAACACTCCCCAAAGGTTAAAAAATGTTCGACCTTGCTAATATGTGGCACAAATGAAAAGTATTTGAGATTAGAAAACTAATTTGATAACTTATTTTGGGGTCATGTGTTTGGGGGACGCCTCATCCTGTTATGCCTCCCAAAAACTTTGTCAAGTACGGTTCAAATCGGCCAATAACATGATATAGCTCCCATATGAAACGATCTCCCGATTTGACTTCCTGCGCCCCTGGAAGCCTTAATTTTCTTCCGATTTGGCTGAAATTTTGTACATGGTGTTCTGTTATGACTCCCAACAACTGTATCAAGTACGGTCCAATTTGGTCTATAACTAGATATAGCTCCTATATTTTAGCAGAATCCATGGTGGTGGGTTCCCAAGATTCGGTGGGTTCCCAAGATTCGGTGTGTACCCAAGATTAGGGGCGTTCCCAAGTATCGGTCCGGCCGAACTTAGCACACTTTTACTTGTGTAAATTTAAGGAAATATACAGCATAGTGGCGGTAAGCTGCTATCACTTTGATAATATCTATGGGTATGGTGTCCGTACCGGGTGTTTTCTTGTTGGCGGCAACGGGCAGCTCCTATGTGGTTAACAGCAGTATGCACGCGAGAGGCTTTACCTCTGTGTTGCTCCTTGCCTTGTCTCTTCCCACTATCCTATAGGGTTTAATAAATTCATCTTTGTCCCATAGCCGCCACACTACCAATTCAATATTCAATATATAGGGCGTCCAACTATCCGCCACCATCCGAACCCAGTAGTAACCTTAGTTTGACCGTATTGATTATAAATAAATTATATTAAATATTTTATAAACTTCATCAGTTCATACATTTTTAAATTATGTTTATTTAATATATTGTTTCTTATGTTGAAAATAAAAATTTTCTTTTCAAATATATAATTATGGAACATATTGCCATCATAAGGATACAATGGCAGGAAAACTCACAATAAAATTGTTGTTTTTGTGACATTGTATTAATACACATTCGAGTCATAATTTTAAAACATATGGCTCAATTTATTGAATGTATAATGCTGACACAATACTATGCAAGCAAACCAGCATGTAATATGTCATTCTTCTTGTTCTATTACCGTTAAATTGTTACATGAATTTCGGTTTGAAATCCTTGCTGTTGAATTGGAAATGTGTGTTTTGTAGTCCTTATTACAATAAGGGTTTTCCAAAGCTTATGAGAGAGATAGGGAGAGACAGAGAGTGGGAGAGAGACAGACAGAGAGTAAGAGAGAGAACACATATATAATTATAGCGATATAGATGAGTGATGCCGAAAAACAAAATAAAATAAAAAAAAAAAACAAAATAAAATAAAATAAAGTAAAATAAAATAAAATAAAACAAAATAAAATAAAATAAAATAAAGTTAAATATAATAAAATAAAATAAAATAAAATAAAATAAAATAAAATAAAATAAAATAAAATAAAATAAAATAAAATAAAATAAAATAAAATAAAATAAAATAAAATAAAATAAAATAAAATAAAATAAAATAAAATAAAATAAAATAAAATAAAATAAAATAAAATAAAATAAAATAAAATAAAATAAAATAAAATAAAATAAAATAAAATAAAATAAAATAAAATAAAATAAAATAAAATAAAATAAAATAAAATAAAATAAAATAAAATAAAATAAAATACAATAAAATACAATAAAATAAAATAAAATAAAATAAAATAAAATAAAATAAAATAAAATAAAATAAAATAAATTTAAAAAATAAAATAAAATTAAAAAATAAAATAAAATAAAATAAAATAAAATAAAATAAAATAAAATAAAACAAAATAAAATAAAACAAAATAAAATAAAATAAAATAAAAAAAATAAAATAAAATAGAATAAAATAAAATAATATAAAATAAAATAAAATAAAATAAAATAAAAAAAAAAAATTAAATAAAATAAAATAAAATAAAATAAAATAAAATAAAATAAAATAAATTAAAATAAAACTAAAAAAATAAAATAAAATGAAAAAAAAATAAAATAAAATAAAATAAAATAAAATAAAATAAAATAAAAACAAGTAAGAGCGTGCTAAGTTCGGCCAAGCCGAATCTTATATACCCTCGGCCATGGATCGAACTTGTCGATTCCATGCGCGGTATCTATTTTTTAGCAAACAAAGACTATTGAATAAGAACTATTATGCTATTGGAGCTATATCAAGTTATAGTCCGCTTCGGACCATACATGAATGCTGACGTGCAAAATTTCAGTCAAATCGGATAAGAATTGCGCCCTCTAGAGGCTCAAGAAGTCAAGACCCAAGATCGGTTTATATGGCAGCTATACCAGATTATTAACCGATTTGAATCATACTTCACACAGTTATTGGATGTGATATCAAAATACTACGTGCAAAATTTCAGTCCAATCGGATAAGAATTGCGCCCTCGACAGGCCCAAGAAGTCAAGACCCAAGATCACTTTATATGGCAGCTATAGCAAAACATGGACCGATTTCAACCATACTTCACACAGTTGTTGGAAGTTATGACAAAACACTACGTGCAAAATTTCAGTCAAATCGGATAAGAATTGCGCCCTCTAGAGGCTCAAGAAGTCAAGACCCAAGATCGGTTTATATGGCAGGTATAACAAAACATGGACCGTTTTGGCCCATTTACAATCCCAACCGACCCACACTAATAAAAAGTATTTGTGCAGAATTTCAAGTGGCTAGCTATACTCCTTCGAAAGTTAGCGCGCTTTCGACAGACAGACGGACGAACGTGGCTAGATCGACTCAAAATGACATGACGATCAAGTCTCAGACGTATATATCGAGGTGTTACAAACAGAATGACGAAATTAGTATACCCCCATCCTATGGTGGAGGGTATAACAAGAAACAAATAAACGGTCTTTAGTTCAGCCGAGCCGATTTTTGGATACCCCTCACCTCGGGTAAACCACCTTTCGTCAAAATTCGTGGTAAATTCATACCTTATGGCCCATAGCAGCTATATCGAAATATGTTCCGATTTGGACCAAATCTTATCTAAAAATAAACCGATCTGAACCATAAACGACACGGATGTCGAAAAGCCTAAAATAAGTCACTGTGTCAAATTTCAGTGAAATCGCATTATGGATGCGCCTTTCAAGGGAGCAAGACTTTAAATCGAGATATCGGCCTATATGGCAGTTAAATCCAAATCTGGACTGATTTGGGCAAAGTTGGAGAAATATGTCGAAGAGCCTAACACAACTCACTGTCCCAAATTTCGGCAACATCGTACAAAAAAAACGCATTTAACCTTAAATCGAGAGATCGGTCTCTATGGCAGCTATATTCAAATTTGCACCGATCTGTGCCATATTGCAGAAGTATGTCGAGGGGCTTAACTTAACTCACAGTCCAAAATTTCGGCTTAAAACCTTAATTCGAGAGATCGTTCTATTGGCCACTATATAAAAACCTGGACCGATTTGACACAAGGCACGCCACAGGGGGGCATTTCATCGCCACTCCTATGGGTGACCACCATAAATGACCTATTACGGATGCTGATTGAGGAGGGATCTGAACCCGTCTGCTATGCAGACGATGTTATAATACTTTTAAGCGGTAAGGATCCGAACGGGCTATTCAGAAGGGCCGAAAGAGTCTTGCATATCGCATATGACTGGGCTAGACCCAGAGGTCTCAATGTTAACCTAAAGAAGACCGAAATATGCCTGTTCACGAGGAAGACGAAGGTGGGCCAATTTAACGCACCACGTTTCCAAAAAAAGACGATTTCGATATCTGACAAGGTCAAGTACTTAGGTGTGATCTTGGACAGGAAACTGAATTGGAAGTGTCACATTCAGGAGCGTACTGAGAAGGTTTACAGATGTTGGACACTATGTAGACGGGCTGTAGGCTCGAAATGGGGCCTGAATTCTAGGATAGTCCACTAACTCTACAGGAGCTTGATTAGACCAATACTTACTAACTACTCAGTAGTTCGGTGGACTGCTATGGAGAAAAACTGCAACATAGCGACCATACAACAGTTTCAGAGAACATGTTGTCTTGGCATAGGCGGAGCGATGAGGACCATGCCCACTAGGGCACTGGCGACTATTCGACTATTCTAGATATCCGACCCATTGACATAGATATTAAGTGTGAGGAAGCCACTGCATCTGTGAGACTTAGGGCGATGGGAGAATGGATTGAGGATGGGAGCAGCTCACACCATCGCGGTATAATCGAGGCGACGATACGAAACCTGGAACGAAGGGAAGAGGTTTCCGATCGGATATCTGAGATGAACCTTGAAGTCGAGTGCGAGGCACTGCTGCCATCGGCACAGTCTTGGTTTGACGGAACCCTGGTATTGCCATCTGGAATATCATGTTACACAGATGGATCAAAGCTAGAGGACAGAGTGGGACTGGGGGTCTACATTGAGAACCCAGGGACTGAGATCTGTTTTAGACTGTCTGATCATAATACGGTCCTGCAGGCGGAGATCCGGGCAATCACGGAATGCGTGAGGTGGCGTGGTGCTAACGCGAAGACGTCGAGAGTGAACATCTTTACCGACAGTAAATTTGCCATAAGGGCAATAATAACCAGGAGGGTAAGGTCACGAACAGTCTTGCAGTGTAAGACGGAGACTAAGGCCTTCTCTGAGGATGGGAAATTCCGCATCGTTTGTGTGCCGGGTCATAACGGAGTAAGGGGAAATGAAAGGACAGGCGATTTGAGGGTGAAGGCCAGAGGACTACCATCAATTGGTTAACCCGAAGCCTTTGGGTCGACGCAGTCCGAGTTTAGGGAGTGGGCGACGAATGCGCATGCAACATTGTGGAACAGCGAAACGGTCGGTTGGATGACGCAAATCCTATGGGGGGCTCCAGATCGTGAGAAGACGAGGCAATTACTGAAGGGAAGCAAGAAGGAGGTCAGTATAGCTTTTGTCATTGCCCGGCCTTCGTGTCCAACAGATACCGGTACTTAGGTGGAGACACAATATCAGACATAAACCAACGTAGGGGAGTGGTATTCAAAAGAATTAAGGATTTTGTAAGTAGCAAGGAATTCCTAACTTAAAATTTTCTTCTTAGATGTTACTTTATAGTTTTTAGAGTGCACAACAATCCAATTACTGGCTTAGGTGTATGTCCATAGTGGCATGGGGCGGTTTAATATCTGCAATCTCTTTTCAGCCTTACCTAACCTATGTGAATTTTAGACTGTTCAGCTATTGGCTAAGAGATCTGCGACACTCTCTGCATGACTTTCGGAGATATTTATGCTTTACACCACTTTTTTAATGCTAATATCTTCTTAGCAAAAATCGCCGTTAGTCGATTAATCAGTCCACCCAACTTTTCCTCGCTCAGTACTTCCTTCCCTTTTGTGTGTTATTTATTTGTCCATTGTACTCCTTTTCTTCGCCCAATAGAGCTTGCAGTTTCTCTTTCACATTTCACATGATCTTTGAAATTCCACGTATAAACACATATGTTTATATGTAATAGTATTTTCTTTGATAGTATGTGTGAAAAAGCAAGAGCTAAAGAATCCTATTACTTATGATAATTCCCAATTGGTGATGGCCGAATCTAAGTGGAATTCACAATTCAATTGATTTGATACTTTGGCAAGGACCACATGCACACACCCACACATGTTTTGCTATACACATACACACACACATACAAGCATAGTTTATTTGTTAGAATCAAATAAATTTGGACGAGTGCTTGCTTCTATGCTAGTAGATTAAGAAAAAGAACAACACAAACATCAACAACAATAATAACAATTTTATACAATTCAAGTTTTTCAAAGAATCTCCTTTCCCATCCATCTGCACAAACAAAAAATTGTCGAAAAAAATATATTTTTGGTTTTTCAAATGTTGTTTGTTTAAATTGTCACTTTGGAAAAATACAATAACAAAACAAACACTCATGTCCAATTTGAGAGAATATGGCAGAAAGAGCGCCATTGAGAGCAGGCAAGTGCTGTTTCTGTTGCCTGAATTTTGTTTTTGTTTTTATTTTGAAAAAAAAAGAAATCTTTTTTTTTTTTTTTTGGAGAAGACTAACACATACATCTCTAACCAACGAAGCAAACCTACAATTACTCTCTGAGTATGGGAGAATGGTTGAACTAAATAAAGGACTTGTGTAACTAAAAATAAACATTACTTTGCATAAAGGAAAAACGCACAAACACACGCATGCGATTACTTACACACTTGCACACGCAACCATAACAACAAATAGCAGTAGCAGCAATTGCCGGCTCTGTATCGTTTGAGCTGCTATCTTTAACTGAGAAGAGGTTAAGCAGTATTGCCATTATGTCTTGGTTAACTTAACCATAGAGAGAATGTAAATATACATGAGGTTAGTTGGGATTGTAAATGGGCCATATCGGTTCATTGTAAGATATGATGGAAGAGCAAAATTGCCCAGGAACATTCCATTAAGGAACAGAATTTTCTCACATATCAATGAGTGCTGTCCGATTCAAAACTAAACTCAATGATATAGGGCCTTATATTTATATATTTATATTTTATATATTTACTTCGACGCAATGAGACTCCTCTTTGGGGAGAAGTTATAACATTCACAAATGTCGTCAGCATTAGAAGTGAATAACCGCTGAATTTTTTATGATGTTCTTGACAGTATTCGAACCAAGGAGCTCCGCAACATAAGAGGACATGCTAACCTCTGCGATAAGGTCTAAGATATGGTCCTCGTATGTACATACCGATTTCTTGATTTGAATTCTTGTGCACAAGACCGATGAAAATACTGTCTGCTATGGGTGAAATTTATCAATAGCCCCTCGATTTGACTACTTCAGTGTGCGAAGTGTAGTAATAATACAAAAACTAAACATTAATCAGGAGGCCACCGTAGCGCAGAGGTTAGCATGTCCGCCTATGACGCTGAATGCCTGGGTTCGAATCCTAGCGAGACCATCAGTAAAAATTTTCAGCGGTGGTTTTCCCCTCTTAATGCTGGCAACATTAGTGTGGTACTATGCCAAGTAAAACTTCTCTCCAAAGAGGTGTCGCACTGGGGCACGCCGTTCGGACTCGGCTATAAAAGGGAGGCCCCTTATCATTGAGCTTAAACTTGAATCGAACTGCACTCTTTGTTGTGATCGTGTAACATCCGACAACCATCTGGGATTCTATTAAAAACTACAAATATTATGTCAGGATTAATTCACAGAAAATCAGGAAGTAAAATCGTCTGACCGCCTGTTGCTGAAATTTGGAACAGTAAGTTGCGCTAAAGTCCCTATTGTTAGAAGTGAATATGATGCAAATTGGATTAATCTGCTGATAAAGGTTCTATAATAAACAAGTAAAAGCGTGCTAAGTTCGCCCGGGCCGAATCATATATGCCCTCCACCATGGAGCGCATCTGTCTTTAGGCAAACATAAGATAAAAGAAAAAAATTGCTATGATATTGGAGCTATGGTCCGATGGTCCGGACCATAATTAAACTGAATGTAAAAGTCGTTGTGTAAAATTTCAGCCAATTCGAATAAAAATTGCGCTCTTTTGAGGCTCAAGAAGTAAAATCGGGAGATCGGTTTATATGGGAGCTGTATCAAGCTATAGATCGATTCAGACTATAATGGACACATATGTTGAAGGTCATGGGAGAAGCCGTTGTTCAATACGTTTTCCAGGCCTTTAATGGCTGCCTGGCTGTCTGAGAAGATATTTATGCCAATTGTCGTAATGACATTATATCTAAGCCTTTCTACCACTTTCTTAATGGCAAGACAAATATCTGCCTAATCGGATGAGAATTGCCCCCTCCAGAAGCTCAGGAAGTCAAGATATCAGATCGGTTTATATGGCAGCTATATCAGGTTATGGACCGATTTAAACCATACTAAGCACAGTCGTTGGAAGTCATAGCAAAACACGCTGTGCAAAATTTCAGCCAAATCGGATAATAATTACGCCCTCTGGAGGTTCAAGAAATCAAGACCCACGATCGGTTTATATGGCAGCTGTATGAGGTTATGGACTGATTTAAACCATACTCAGCAAAGTTTTTGGAAGTCATAACAAAACACATCGTGCAAAATTTCAGCCACATCGGATAAGAATTGCGCCCTCAAGAGGCTCAAGAAGTCAAGATCCCAGATCGGTTTATGTGACAGTTATATCAGGATATGGACCGATTTGAAATATACTTGGCACAACAGTTGTAAGTCATAGCGAAACACCTATTGCTAAAGGCCATGGGAGAAGCCGTTGTACAAAATTTCTGCCTAATAGGATGAGAATAGCGCCCTCTAGAGGCTTAGGAAGTCAAGATCCCAGATGCCTATATAAGGCAATGAACCGATTTAAACCATACTTAGCACAATAGTTGGAATTCATAACAAAAAACCTGATGCAAAATTTCAGCCAAATCAGATAGAAATTGCGCCCTCTAGAGGCCCAATAAGTCACGACCCAACATCGGTTTATATGACAGCTACATCAGGTTATAGACCGATTTCAACCATACTTAGCAGTGTTATTGGAAATCATAACAAAACACCTCATGCAAAATTTCAGCACAATCGAATGAGAATTGCGCCCTCTGGTGGCTCAAGAAGTCAAGATCCAAGATCGGTTTAGGTTAGATTAGGTTTAAGTTGCAGTCTGCCATTAGACTCACTTAAATGTTTTCGTCCATTGTGATACCACAGGAACAGAAGAAGGAAGATGCCTTCTAGTTCCAACCGTTGAACCATCCAGATCGCTTTAAAAACCCAATAACTTGCGAATGTTCACATCCGCTAAAGCAAACAGGTTCTTAAAGAAATGATGACCTAAAGTGGAACTACTTCTGACTGCTAATGCGGGACATACACACAGAAGGTTTTCTATAGTCCCTTCTTCTTCGATGTCCTCACAGCTTCTGCAAAAGTCGTTGCTGGCAACCTTCAGTCTGTGGGCATGTTTTCCGATTAGACAGTGAGCTGTCATGACGGACTCAATGACTAAGACGTTTGTTCTAGCTAATGACAGCAAAGCAGTAGACCTCTTCAAGTCTAGATTAGGCCACATGGTTTTGGAATGCTCACAGCTCCCTCTTTGTGGCCATCTAGAGTCGCTAGAGGCATACCCACAGATTCCAGTGTCACTGGAATGTGTAGGGTAGTTCCTAGTCTCGCAAGCTCAACAGCTTTTCAAATTCCCTGGGATATCTCTGTGGCCCGGCACCCAGAACAGGTGAATTTTGAACTGTTCAGCCATCTCGTTGAGAGATCTGTGACAGTAGAGGGCGGTTTTTGTGTTCAGAAATACGTTCTCCAGGGATTTCATGGCTGCCTGGCTGTCTGAGAAGATATTTATCCCAATCGTCGTTATGCTATTTTATCTAAGCCACTCCACCACTTCCTTAATTGCAAGGATCTCCGCTTGATACACACTGCAGTGATCGGGTAACCTTCTCGATATGACCAGTTTTAGATGTTCTTAGTACCCCCCAAAAACCCACCTGGTCTTATAGTTTGGAACCATCCATATAGAAGTCTATGTATCTACTGTTACCAGGGATATAGTAGTTCCAAAAAAAGTGGACCGATATGGCTCAATTACAATCCCAACCTACCTACACTAATAAGAAATATTTGTGCACAATTTCAAGCGGATAGCTTAACTCGTTCGAAAGTTAGCGTGCTTTCGACAGACAGATGGATAGACTGACAGACGGGCATGGCTAGATTGACTTAAAATATCATGACAATCACGAATTTACATACTTTTTGGAATCTTAGACGAATAATTCGAGGAGTTGCAAACAGAATGGCGAAATTAGTATACCCCCATCCTATGGTGGAGGGTATAAAAAACAGCATCAAATACTCTCTTTATTAACCCGATTAAGCTGAAGTTTGGAGTAGTGACTAGTGTGGTCCACAAGATATCCACCCAACGATTTGTTCTAGATTGGACTGTATTTGAAAGTAGTGTTACATGGACCCCCTCGTGAACCCACCAAATACGAATAAAATTTATGCCATGGTGCAGCCGAATTAAATTCGTTTTTTTATACCCTCCACCATAAGATGGGGGGTATACTAATTTCGTCATTCTGTTTGTAACTACTCGAAATATTCGTCTGAGACCCCATAAAGTATATATATTCTTGATCGTCGTGAAATTTTATGTCGATCTAGCCATGTCCGTCCGTCTGTCCGTCCGTCCGTCCGTCCGTCCGTCCGTCCGTCCGTCTGTCTGTCGAAAGGACGCTAACTTCCGAAGGAGTAAAGCTAGCCGCTTGAAATTTTTCACAAATACTTCTTATTAGTGTAGGTCGGTTGGTATTGTAAATGGGCCATATCGGTCCATGTTTTGATATAGCTGCCATATAAACCGATCTTGGGTCTTGACTTCTTGAGCCTCTAGAGTGTGCAATTCTTATCCGATTGGAATGAAATTTTGCACAACGTGTTTCGTTATGATATCCAACAACTGTGACAAGTACGGTTCAAATCGGTCCATAACCTGATATAGCTGCCATGTAAACCGATCTTGGGTCTTGACTTCTTGAGCCTCTAGCGTGCGCAATTCTTATCCGATCAGAATAAAATTTTGCATGACGTGTTTTGTTATGATATCCAACAACTGTGCCAAGTATGGTTCAAGTCGGTCCATAACCTGATATAGCTGCCATATAAACCGATCTTGGGTCTTGACTTCTTGAGCCTCTACAAGGCGCAATTCTTATCCGATTTGAATAAAATTTTGCTCGACGTGTTTTGTTATTATGTCCAACAACTGTGCCAAGTATGGTTCAAATCGGTTCATAACCTGATATAGCTGCCATATAAACCGATCTTGGGTCTTGACTTCTTGAGCCTCTAGAGTGCGCAATTCTTATCCGATTGGGATGAAATTGTGCACGACGTGTTTTGTTGTGATATCCAACAACTGTGCCAAGTATAATTCAAATCGGTCTATAACCTGATATAGCTGCCATATAAACCGATCTTGGGTCTTGATTTCTTGAGCCTCTAGAGGGCACAATTCTTATCCGATTTGAATGAGTTTTTGCACGAAGTATTTCGTCATGATATCCAACAACTGTGCCAAATATGGTTGAAATCGGTTTATAACCTGATATAGCGGTCATATAAACAGATCTGGGGACTTGACTTCTTGAGCTTATAGAGGGCGCAATTCCTATCCGATTTGGGTGAAATTTCGCAAGACGTTTTTTATTCTTACTTTCAACAACTATGTCAAATAAAGTACAAGTCGGTTCATAACCTGATATAGCTGCCATATAAACCGATCTGGGATCTTGACTTCTTGAGCCTCTAGAGGTCGCAATTATTATCCGATATGCCTGAAATTTTGTACGATGGATCCTCTCATGACCATCAACAAACGTGTTTATTATGGTCTGAATCGGTCTATAGCCCGATACAGATCCCATATAAATCGTTCTGTCTATTTTACTTCGTGAGCCCCAATGGGCGCAATTCTTATACGAATTGGCTGAAATTTTACACAGGTCTCCAACATATAATTTTATTGTGGTCCGAACCGGACCATATCTTGATATCGTTTCAATAGCAGAGCAACTCTTTTCTTATATCCTTTTTTGCCTAAGAAAAGATGCCGGGAAAAGAACTCGACAAATGCGATCCATGGTGGAGGGTATATAAGATTCGGCCCGGCCGAACTTAGCACGCTTTTACTTGTTTTTATTAATTTTTATACCTTCCACCATAAGATGGGGGTATACTAATTTCGTCATTCTGATTGTAACTACTCGAAATATTCGTCTGAGACCCCATAAAGTATATATATTCTTGATCGTCGTGAAATTTTATGTCGATTAAGCCATGTCCGTCCGTCTGTCTGTCGAAAGCACGCTAACTTCCGAAAGAGTAAAGCCAGCCGCTTGAAATTTTGCACAAATACTTTTTATTAGTATAGGTCGGTTGATATTGTAAATAGGCCATATCGGTCCATGTTTTGATATAGCTGCCATATAAACCGATCTTGGGTCTTGACTTCTTGAGCCTCTAGAGTGCGCAATTCTTATCCGGTATTATATCCAACAACTGTGCCAAGTATGGTTCAAATCGGTTTATAACCTGATATAGCTGTCATATAAACCGATCTGGGGTCTTGACTTCTTGAGTCTCTAGAGTGCGCAATTCTTATCCGATTGGAATGAAATTTTGCACAGGTCTCCAACATATAATTTAATTGTGGTCCAAACCGGACCATATCTTGATATCGCTCTAATAGCAGAGCAAATCTTTTCTTATATCCTTTTTTTTGCCTATGAAGAGATGCCGGGAAAAGAACTCGACAAATGCGATCCATGGTGGAGGGTATATAAGATTCGGCCCGGCCGAACTTAGCACGCTTTTTCTTGTTCTATTATAATTTATACAAGCCCAACCGCTCCCGCTCCGCTGCGCCCTCTTTATCTCTCAAATATCTTTTTAGGGTGGGGACACTTCGTCCTGAATGCGGATATAGAATTCGTGCTATTGCAGCCTCTGACACTGAACGCGTTCGAATCCTGGAGAGAACATCGGACAAAGCGGTGTTTATCCCTCCTTAATGTTGGCGACATTTGTGAGGTAAAATATAATTCATGTTCATTTAAAAAATTTTCCGCAAAGAGGTGTTGCGGGACGCCGTTCGGACTCGGCTATAAAAAAGATTCCTTATCATTGAATTTAAACTTGAATCGGAAAGCACTCATTGATGTTTGAGAATTTTCCCCTTCTCGGTTCCTGGTGGTAATATTCTTCCTTAGGGTAATGTTCTTATTAGGGAAGGGAAAGCACCTCAGACATTTCGACTCAAATATGGATATTAAATCCGTGCTGCACTTCCAAATCCCTTTAATTTGAGCCTCATATTGCCATGGCTGGCAAATATGAACCGGAGGGTGTTTTGGGGCTGGGGCGGCCACCGACACTCTGCACTGAAATAGATATCTAATTAGTTTTTTATTCCCAACGGAAATGAAGTTCATTTTAGGAGGTGCTTTAGGGCATTCCCTAAAATACTTGGCTTCAAAATTGGATATCAAATTCGTTTTCTACTCTCAAATACCCTTCATTTGAGTCCCATATTGTCATAATGGGTCAAATAACCCATTTGACGTATCTTTAGGACGAAAGGAAAAGCGCCAGCTAGACTTTAACGCAAATTTTAATGTCATATTCGTAATCCACTCCGTAATACCTTTCATTTGCGTCCCATATAGCCATGGTCGGCTAATATGTCCTTTTGGGGGTAATTGGGGTTGGACGACCTCCCATTACTTGGACCTAATGTTTTATGCCATATTTGTAATCTACCGCCTAATATTTTTCAGTTGAGTACCATATTGACGTAAACTTCGAATATATCTGTTTAGAGGAGTTCTATGGTTGGGGGGCCCGCTAGGTACTGGGACGTACCTTTTTAATACCATATTCGTTTTCTGGTCTCCAATATCTTTCATTTGGTACCCTTATTGTGTCCATCGGACCACTTTCGGGTGTGGGTATGTTTTTTGAGGTAAGGAGGAGCGTCCGCTTCCATCCGATATCTAAAAATTATATAGCCTATGTTTCCTTCCCGACAAACGTAGACAATCTATGAACATTTTAAGAAAATCGGTTCAGCCAAGTATCATATAGTCATTAGGGGTCTACTGGCGTTTTTGAGAGGTGGCGTGACCCCCTATACTTCGATTTGATTTTGTATGCCAGATTCGAAATGTACTCCCGAATACCTTTCATTTGAGTCCCATATTGAAATGAACATCAAATTTGTCAGTTTGAGGGAGTTTTGGGGTTGGGGCGGCCCGATGGGTTCTTAGACTCACATTTTAATACCATATTCGTATTCTACTCTCTAATACCTTTCATTTGATATCTATATTGTCCCGATCGGTCCACTTTTGATTTTGGGTTGTGTTTTCGGCATAAGGGGGAAGGTTCGTCCCCCATCCGATACCGAAAAATTATATAGCCACTTTTATATAGGTCCACTTTTGATTTTGAGTTGTGTTTTTGGCATAAGGGGGAGGGTCCGTCCCCCTTCCGATACCGAAAAATTATATAGCCTATGTTTCTTTCCGGACCAACCTACACAATATGCGAAAATTTCGAGAAAATGGGCTCTGCCTTTTTCAGCATATACGAAACAAAGAAACCGAGTCCCATATATCCGTGATTGGCTAATGTGCTCATTTTGGACGTTTTTTGTGGCGGTGGGGTGACCCCCTATACTTCGACATGAATTTATATGCCAGATTCGTTATCTACTCCCAAATACTTTTCATTTGATACCCATATTGTCCTTATCGGTCCATTTTTGATTTTGGGCGGTATTTTAGGGGTAATGGTGGAGGGTCCGCCCCCTTCCGTTATCAATAAATTATAGAGCCTATTCCTACTTCCTGACCATATACGTAATCTACTACCGAATACCTTTCATTTGAGTCATATATTGTCATGATCGTCAAATAATCCTATTTTAAGGGGTTTTGAGGCTGGGGCGGCCCCCAGGTACTTGGACTCAACTTTTATTGTGAAATTCTTACTCTACTCTTCAATACTTTTCGTGTCATATTGTCCTGATCGGTCCACTTTTATTTTTAAGTAGTACTTTTGGGGTAAGGGGGAGGGTCCGCCCCCTTCCGTTATCAATAAAGCATAAAGCCTTTTCCTACTCCCGAATATCTTTCATTTGAGTCCCATATTGTCAAGATCGTCAAATAGACCTATTTTAAGAGGGCTGGGGCGGCACCCCAGGTACTTGGCCCAACTTTTATTACGCAAATTATTTTTGGGTAGTACTTTTTGGGGTAAGGGGGAGGGTCCGCCCCCTCCCGATATCAAAATAAATATATAGCCTATGTTTCCTTCCAGAACAACCTTTACAATCTGCGAAAATTTCAAGGCAATCGGTTCAGCCGTTTTTGAGTCTATACGGAACAAACAAACACAAATAGACTTTATATATAGGATATATGTTTCATATTGTCCTAAATAAAATGTATCCTTGTGAATCTCAGCGCCGAATAACAAAATGGTAACCCTCTTTGATACTCTATGCCTAATTTGCTAAAATAAAACGAAAAACACATTTAGATTTTTTCTCGTAGGGTCCTTGGCGGAGAGCTGAAACAGGCGAGATGTAGGAAAAAACATATGGACTGTTGAATACCTAAAAAGAAGGGCGGCGGGCGGTCTATAATGTTATGGAAATTACCTTTCCAGCACCCAACCAAATTCTTCTATACTCACAGTTATATATATTATCTGCAAAACCCTTAGAGCAAGAGTATTACGTATCTCAGAGAGGGAGAGTTAAGAGAGCGAGAGAGAGAGAGAGAGCCAAAATATAATATAAGCACAGTTTTCATAATATCTCTCTGAAATGTTATCTGTTTATTATGTTATGACGTTGTTTTCAGCCCTATAAGGTATGTGAGCAAGGGAGAGCCAGCAAGAGAGAGAGAGAGTGATAGATTTTTTTTTGTGTGTGTTTCTCAATGGAACGAATATTGCCGAGCAATGTGAAAACAAGTGGTTGAGCTGAATGGAATTGAAGTCAAGCGGCGGCAATATACAGCAGCAGTGGCAGCAGCATTGAATGACTGGCTCTTCGATGTGTTGTTGTCTGCATCGTCGTCGTCATCATCATCTATATTATCATTATCAGCTATAGCAATAACATCACAACAGGGCCCTAGCACACATAGCCACTCATTCACTCACTCACTCACTGTAGAGGCGAATGACGAACGAACGAAGTACGAGCGTATGAACCAACGAAGCACCTCCACATTGCTGGCGAAGGCACGCACTCACACATGCCCACAGACAGACAAACACCCGTAGTGTGATGTGATGGCCCACGAGCTCTTTAGAGCACAAGTTCGAGCAACACAACACCTACAATAACAACAACAACAACAACAGCAAGAGCAACGCCGCCGCCGCCAACAACAACAACAACATCAGCCCCTTATATTATGAGTAACATGCAAAAGGACTGTAAATATAACGACATTATAGAGCTATCCAACACACAATACATCAGCAGCAGTAGTGGCAGCCGCAGCAGCACAGCAGCAGCACTTGAAGCAATTGCGAGAATTTCTAACAGTAGACAAACAGGCGAAACCTGCTGAGACGACGAGTCCTTGCTCGTCGGTTCATATGATAGGAAGGACAACAAAATTGTTGTGTTATTAAAAAAAAGAAGCAAAAAAAAGAAATCCCTAAATTTAGAAAAAATTAAAAGAGAAATCAAAAGGGAAAATAACAAAAAAAAAATCTCAGAAAAATCGGAAGAAAATTGTAAGAAAAATTCTTAAAAATCTCTAGAAAAAAGTTCTGAAGCACTTAATTAGATGGTGAAAATTAATACTGAACCTGAGGCACATATTTAGTGAAGTGTACTGAAAACAAAGCAAAACGGGCCTTTTGGCGACAAAGCCAAAAACACGTAAAGATTATTAAAAAGCCTTCAAACCAAAGGCTTAACATTCAAATACAGTTCCTGCTCTTCTTAGCGAAGATAAAAGTGTGAGAAAAAGATAAATAAAAAAAAATTCCAACACCGTTGAAAAATCAATAAACAACGAAAACAAAAATTCCAATTCTTTGAATTAAAAAAAATAATTAAAAAAAACTTTTCATAATTTTTTTCGAAATTATTAAAAGAAAACCTTTAAACTGAAAGGCTTTCAATTTCCCCCAAAGAGAAGTGTCAGTGTTGGTTTTTGGGTATTCAAAAAAATAAATAAAAATATTCAATTTGGTGTGAAATATATCTCTTAAGTTGCTAGTAAGATAAGAAAAAATTTGGAAAAAGTGTTAATTACTAGCCAAGTTCATAAGTTGTTTTGTCAATCTTGACTGTAGCAACTGGGTGCAAAGATTGTAAAAGCCGCAGGCACCAGTTGCTCGTTAACCTCTTACCTTAACACATACCGCAACAACAGCAACAATAATCATTGTATTTGTTTAAACAAAGAAACCTAAAACCAAAAAAGTTCCTTAACATCTTAGAGAGAGAGAAATTTTAGCAAATATTTTCCCTGGCGAAAAAACCCAAAAAGGAAAATATTTAAAAACAACAACAAACGAATAATAAAACTACCGGCGGCATATTTCTAGCCTTTCCGAACTTTAGTGGATAGTGTAAATGGCTTAAGCATAACAAATTAAACAGTGTTTTAAAGGATTGCTGAAAAAAAACTAAGAGTTGACAGTCTGAAGACACTGCGATTTGGATGACAAATACCCCCCAAACCCCTAGTTGCCAGACTAGCCATACTAAGCACATAGACACTAACCAGGAACAGAATAACAAGAAACAAAGCAAGAAATAAACCAAGTCTGTCTATATTTATAGAACACATGATTTGTGAGTGAGAAAAGACCACCTTTGCAAAACTCAAGCACCTAAAAGCAGACAACAGAAACAAACGCCCAAAAGTATATCTTCTTGGACATCGAGACGACGACGACGACCACGGCGACGACATACGTACACCTTAAGCCGTGTGTAAGACCTTAAGGAAGGGGGTCTCAAAAAGAAAACGCAAAATAACAAAAAACACAACACAAGACTGCTCAACAACAACAACAACAAGTAAACAGTTTACTTAGCAAAGAACAATAATAGAAGAAGAAGAAGAAGAAGAGAAAAAATAATAATACAACAAAAAGAAAACTTATATGTAAAAATAGCCAACTTCTGTGTGTTCTCCCTACGGGCCCTTACCAACGGCACATAACAAGAGGCAAAAAAAAAAGACTCCAAAACAGAGAAGGAGCAGAAAAACAAAAACAAAAACAACAACAAAACAGAAGACAGAAATAACAAACAAACACAGAGACCAGGCGTCAAGTCAGACGACCCCAGGAAATCAAGAAACGGAAGCAACAAGCAAAAAAACAGAAACTCTAGACTTTGGCCAAAGCAAAACCCGGAACACACTTTGGGCCATAAAAGACCCTCAATTATAGAAGATAACAAACAAACAAGCAAGAGAGCCAACGAGAAAGAAGGAGCGGGGTGAGAGCAACCAAAAGGGAGAGCCTTAGCATTCCATTAAAGCTCTTGGCAAAATATCAAATTATCCCTGAAGAATTTACACACAAAAAACAAAAAAAAAAAACAGGAAACAAACAAGGTGGTGGGCTTAATATAAAGGATAACGAACAACAACAACGCCTACACTTTGATTTCAAATCGAAATTGTTATCTACCCACCTTTGGCCCTTCAACAGCAAAAAACCCCCTAGAGGAAAGTTGCCAACAAAAAAGAGTGTAGCCACCTCCTTATATTTGAAACCTGCTTAAAGTTCTTAGCGCTGGATAATGCAAAAGTTCTAAACTTTAATTTCCAGCCCAAAGATCTTAGCAACTGATAAATCCCCCTCCACTTAAGCAACATTAAACTCCTCGAGATTCTTTCAAATTTCGGCTCCAACTTGGCATTTTTAAAAATACCACCCATCACCATTGAATATTACAAAAGCCTTGATAAAAAGAAAATGTTTTTCTCACTGATACAGACGCTGGTCTGTGTGCTGCTGGTCAATGGTGGTCTCTATGCCCTGCATTTAACAGGTTCCGGTTCCGGCTCCGGCCCCTCGGCGAATGCCAACGGTGGCAGTTCGCCGCTTAACGCCAATGGCCATAGTTCCTCTGCTGCCTCTTCCTCACTGCATTTGTCGTCGTCTGGCGGCGCTTCAGCGGGGGCTGGCAAAAATCCCTCTTCCAATCCCTTTCAGTTGGCCGATTTGGCCCAGCGTGAACGTGAGCGTCTAATGACCATAGGCTTGGCCAAACAAACGGCCGAAGAGTCGGGCTATCATGGACGTCCCGTTATAACGGGCCGCATAAAAATGCATCCTGTCGATGATATGGACTCCGATTATGCCAATTGGTTGAATGCCCAGGCTCGCAATGTCATGTTTGGCAGTGTGGTCAAACAGCCTTCGGCTCCTTTGCTGGAAGGCGAGGAGGGGGACTATAATGATGGTGAATTGGCCTTGAACTATGAGCTGCGTAGACCCACCAAATATGAATATGGTCGAGTGGTGCAACCACCAGCCATGGAAAGGGAATTCGAAAGTCCCCACACTTTGGATATGGATGATTTTATGGAATTGGAAACGGCTGCCGATGAGGAAGATGTCTTTCCTGATTTAGATGGCTATGCCTATTTGGAGGATTTGGCGGTGGAAGAGAATAAGGAAAGGCTGCAACATCAAAATGTTCCTCAATTTCCAGGCTTCAGACAACAACAGCAACAACACCATTTAATGTCGCCCCACAGCAATCCCTATGGCCATGCCTATCAGACCCAAGAGCATATGCAAATGGGCCTGCCCCAGGCTTTGGAGGAGATATTGGAAAAGGAGCAACAACAGCATCATCATATGCAACAGCAGCAGCAGCAACAGCAGCAGCACCAGCAGCAACATCAATTCAATCCCAAATATCGCAATAACATAAAGCTGCAGCAGAAATGGGCACGCAAAAGGGCCCAACAGCAACAATTGCCCCGCAATATCTTTGGCCAAAAGAACAAACCAACCCAGCAACAGCAACACTTCTTCAAGACACTCAATTCCAATAAACTGTCTTTGGCCAATTCGGAGGCCACCGCCACCAGCAAGGTGCACAATACCAATTTGAATGAGTTTCAACAAGCCTCATCATCCTCCTCCAGTTCGTCCTCTGGCAAGGATTCCCCTAAGGATAATGACAAAATCAAAGCAAATGGCCCACAGGCAGAAAAATCCTCCTCCAACATAGTCTCAGCCATAGGGGAACAACAAAAACCCGATCAACTTTTACATCCTTCGAATCACAAGCGTTCCGGCAGCAGCAGCTCAGCAACAGGAGGTGGCGGAGGTTTGACCTCCTCCTCAGCAGCGGCCATAGCCTCGGTTACCTCACCCCACAGCTTGGCCAATCAATTAATGTTACGCTCAGCGCGTGGACAAAGGCAATATGATGTGCCACAAATTGGTAAGTCCCATAAAAATAAGAAAACAGAAAACTGAATAGAAAATTAAAGACACACAACTGTGGTATAAACTCCATAGTGCCTTATTAACTTGAGTGTACTTTGTTCAGAAAAAACATTTAAGCCATGAATGACATCAGACAAAAACATTTTAAGCAACTCTAGTACAACTTATATTGGGTTGGGTATTGGTAGGAAAACTATTTTTAAAATACAAACTCATATGGACACTCATATGGTACTAAGCAGCCTGAAAACGCAAAAAAAAACTTTTATTTTTATACTCTGTAAGACCAACTCTTTTTCCTGTTGGCAAATCTTTATTCGCTTCCTCTCCCCTTTCCTTAAATACACATCTTTGGCAAGGGGTATGGGCTGTTAATAATTTGCATATTTTGCTAGACTCCTTAACAGAACGCACAAAAATATGCTAAACTTTTTGTTTCTTTTTTTTCTTTTGAAGGGGACTTGGCTTTTACTCAAATTCTTTTAAAAACTCTATTAATTTGTAATCAAATGCTTATGAAGAGCCAAAGGACTTAACTTAACAAAGTCCAAGAATAACAAATAAGATTTTTATGGAAATGCAAATAAAAACAAATGTTTTTTTTTGCTTTCCTTCTTCGTATTTTGCTGCCATTAAATTCATATCCTTTTTATAACCTACACCAATACTGTGATACAGGGTATTATATGTTAGTACATTTGTTTGTAACACCCAGAAGGAAGAGAGATAGAGCCATTAGTAAACATACGGATCGAGTGAGAATCACTTTCTGATTCGTTTTAGCTATGTCTGTCTGTCCGACCGTCTGTCATTTGTGTACAAAGTACAGGTCGCAGTTTTAGTCCGATCATCTTCAAACTTGGCACAGGCGTCTTCTTTGGCCTGTAGACGAAGCCTGCTGAAGTTGAGAGAAATCGGTTCAGATTTGGATAAGCTCCCATACATATATTCGGCCGATTTGGACTAATCTTGCCATAATATCTTCATTTGTTAACCGATTCTCACGATAGGTTTCTCTCATGACCGACTTCATAAAAATCAGTTCGGATTTATATATATATCGCATATATAAAAAAACTCAGAGAAATTTTTTAGTAAAGACAGTAAAAACACTTGCTGTAACAGCAGAAAGTGTGCTAAAAATAGGACAGCTGTAATTTTTTGCTAAAACAGCAAACATTTTCTGCTGTCGGTTAAGAATTGCGCCATCTATAGGCTCAAGAAGTATAACCGGGATATCGGTTTATATAGGAGCTATATCAGGTTATGAATCGATTTATATCACACTTGGTACAGTTTTTGAAAGTAATTAAAAAAAACTTCATGCAAAATTTCAACTGAATCGGATGATAATTGCGCCCTCTAGCAGCACAAGAAATCAGAATATGAAAATCCGAGTTCGGTTTTATGGGAGTTGTATCAGGTTATAAACCGATTTAGACCATACTTGGTACAGTTGTTTGAGGTCATATCGAAATATCAGCCGAATTGGGTAATATATGCACCCTCCAACGGCTCAAGAAGTTAAGAGCGGACATCGGTTTATATGGGAACTATATAAGGTTATGAACCGATTTAGACATTTCTTGACATAGTTGTTGCGAGACAAAAAGAAACACTTAACGCAATATTTCAGCCAAATTGGATAAGAATTGCGCCCTCTATAGGCTCAATAATTAAAATCGAGAGATCGGTTAATATGGGAGTTATCAGGTTATGAACCGATTTAGACCATATTTGACACTGTTGTTGGAAGTCATAACGAAACACATCTTGCTGAATTTTAGCCAAATTGGGTAATATATGCGCCCTCTAGCGGAAGAAGTTAAGAGCGGACATCGGTTTATATGGGAACTATATCAGGTTATGAACCGATTTAGACTTTTCTTGACATAGTTGTTGCGAGACAAAAAGAAACACTTAACGCAAAATTTCATCCAAATTGGTTAAGAATTGCACCCTCAAAAACTAAATTCGAGGGATTGGTTTATGTGGGAGTTGTATCAGGTTATGAACCGATTTAGACCATACTTGGTACAGTTTTCGGAAGTCATAACGAAACACATCTTGCTGAATTTCAAATTGGGTAATATATGCGCCCTCTAGCGGCTCAAGAAGTTCAGAGCGGACATTGGTTTATATTTGAACTATATAAGGCTTCGAACTGATTCAGTCTTTTCTTGGCATAGTTGTTGCGAGACAATACGAAACACTAAAAGCGAAATTTCAGCCAAATCGGATAATAATTTCGCTCTCTAGAGGTTCAAGAAGTCAAGATCGCAGATCGGTTTACATGGCAGCTATATCAGGTTGTGGACCGATTTAGTCCAAATTTGGCACAATAGTTGGAAGTTGGAACACTTCTTGCTAAATTTAAGCCAAATCGGGTAACACTTGTGCCCTCTAGCGGCTCAAGAAATCAAGACCCGACATCGGTTTATAAGGGAACTACAATATATCAGGTTATGAACCAATTTAGACTTTTCTTGACATAGTTGTTGCGAGACAATAAAAAACACTTAACGTAAAATTTCAGCCAAATTGGATAGGTTAGGTTAAGTGGCAGTCTGCATCAGACTCACTTAGACGTTTTCATCCATTGTGATACCATAGGCTCAGAAGAAGGAAGATGCCTTCTAATTCCTACCGTTGAACCACCCAGATCGCTTTAAAAAGCCCAATAACTTGCGAATGTTCACATCCGCCTAATCACACAGGTTCTCAAAGAAATGAGAACTTAAAGCGGAACTCCTTTTGACTGCCAGTGCAGAACACATACACAGAAGGTTTTCTATAGTCTCTTCTTTTTCGATGTTCTCACAGCTACTGCAAAAGTCGTTGCTAGCAACCTTCAGTCTGTCAGCATGTTTTCCGATTAGACAGTGACCTCTCATGATGGACACAATGACTGAGACGTCGGTTCTAGCCATTGACAGCAAAGCAGTAGACCTCTTGAAGTCTAGATTTGGCCACATAGTTTTGGAATGCTCACAGCTCCCACTTTGTGACCTGAAAACTTAGCTCACATGTCGCTACAGGCATACCCACAGATTCCAGTATCCTTGGAAAGTATAGGGTAGTTCCTTGTCTCGCAAGCTCATCAGCTTTACAATTCCCTAGAATATCTCTGTGGCCCGGCACCCAGAACAGGTGAATTTTAAACTATTCAGCCATCTCGTTGAGAGATCTGCGACAGTCGAGTGCGGTTTTTGTGTTCATAAATACGTTCTCCAAGGATTTAATGCCGGCCTGGCTGTCTGAGAACATATTTATGCCAATCGTCGTAATGACTTTATATCTTAGCCATTCCGCCACTTCTTTAAATGCAAGGATCTCCCCTTGAGACATACTGCAGTGATCGGGTAACCTTCTCGATGTGACCAGTTTTAGTTCTTCAGAGTACACCCCAAAGTCAAACTGGTCATTTAGTTTGGAACAATCCATATAGAAGTCTATGTAACTTCTGGTACCAGGGATATCGTAGTTTCAATTGGGTCTATCAGGAATAATGGTGCAGTACTTTTTATCAAAAAGTAGCTCAGGTGGGGTGTTATCCACACTGCCTGGAACTTTGAATATTTTATGAAGGATAACACAGTGTCCGTAGCCGCCACATGACCAATGAGAAAGCTCCCTTAACCTCAAGACAGTGGTCACTGCAATTTGGGTAGCCACAATGTTCAGAGGCATAAGATGTAGCATTAAATTCAGTGCATTAGATGGTGTTTTCCTTAGTGCGACTGTGATGCGCAAACAAGCCATCCTTTTGATCCGATTAAGTATTGAGCAGTAGTTGGACTTTTGAAGCACCGTCCACCAAACCACAACACCATATAGCATTATAGGTCTGACAACTGCAGTATATACCCAATGCATGACCCGCGGATAATAATTAGGTAAGAATTACGCCCTCTAGTGGCTCAAGAAGTCAAGATCCATGATTGGTTTATATGACAGTTATATCAAAACATGGACCGATATGGCCCATTTACGATCCCAACCAACCTCACTGATTATAATTATTCGTGCAATAGTTCAAGGGCCTAGCTTTACTCCTTCCAAAGTTGACGTGCTTTCGATAGACGGACGCTCGCACAGATGGACGATCGGACAGACAGACTGACGGACGGAAGGACGGACAGACAGACGGACAGAGGGACGGACGGACGGAGAGAAGAATGGACGGACGGACGGACATGGCTAGATTGCCATAAAATGTCATGACGATCAACAATGTTTTTCCTTTATGGGGTCTTGGACGTATATTTCGAGGTGTTACAAACGGAATGTCGACCCCATTTTACAATGGAGGGTATAATAACTCCTAAAATTTTATATCAACAGACAGTGTTTGTTAAATATCAGCAGACTAATTTCTCTGGGTGTATGTATCGTTCGATTTTCACTTCTAGAGCCCTGGCAAGTGCATTTATCAACCGATCTTCTGAAAATTTTGCACAATGCTTACTTGAGAGTTTTGGTTGCAATCGGTGCAGATTTGGATATAGCTGTTATATTTATGTTCGCCCGATTTGAACTAATATTGCAACCTTGTAGTCATCTGTTAGCGTATTCTTACAAAATTTGGCATAAAGGATTCTCTTATGATTCCCGTCAAAGCTATTGCTTTTCATAGCCCCCATATATAGGTATCTCCCTATTTTCCCTGTTAAAGTCTTTTCGAAAGCATTTATCATTCAATCTTCTCAAAATTTTGTACGACGATTCCTTCCTAAGCTTTTACAATACGTACGGATTTTGGTTTAAATTCAACATATCAAATTAAAACTAATCTTTATTCTCACGACTTAGACTGTATAGCCATTGTTGAGTATCAAAAAGTCGGCTTTGCCTCACTTTAGCCCTTGTCTACTTATCTTTGGTAATATTTTAATGACAGCTATTTTTTTCTGCTGCTACTTGTTGTAGTCTTTCTGCATAAAATTATGCCAACATATGTTAATTTGAAACACACAAACACTGCAAAAGGGTCTTAGGTTCTTTCTTTCGCTCTTACTCACTTTTCTTGTGGCTTTGCTCTGGGGGTATATACATATGTATATATTATTAAAAATATATTTAATATAAAATTAAAAGGATACACCAAAGTAACCATCACAAAATTCCCAAACATAAAAATGAAATGTGTTGTGTGTTTGTATGGGTATTGGTGTGCTTGTGTTTGTACAAGCGTGTCATGCAAATTACTTTTGCTGTTATGATTTGATATGCTTTTTAGCACACTCAAGGCTAAGTCTTTGTTATCTTATGATGATGTGTTATTTATAGATGATATCCTTCAAAGAAATATTCCAAGAAATTTTCTAAAGGATTTTGTGCTGCTGTTGTTTCATTTTTCATTAATGGTGGGAGAAAAGAGCGTTTTATATTTTACATTGTCATTAATTGGGGGTTTTAAGAAATCGATGATTTCTGGGAAAGTAATTGACAGCATCATCATTAACCATAAGAAAATGTGATGGGGAATTTTTTACAAGGATATTAAGGGAAAAATATAGGTAGGCATTATCTTCCCCATAAAAATGTGAATAAAAATTTTAATGCCTCCAAAGTGAGACGGTGTAGCAAAATTAAAGATGATAGAAGCAATAAATCTTGTAAATATCAAAGGCCTATGATTTGCTATTAGAAATACTCTCCGCCCACAAACGTCGCAATTATTATCCGATTTTATTGAAATTTAAAATAATGAGTTGATTAAATCCTTCGATATCTGACTCAAATATGGCTCATATCGGTTTTTATTCAGATATAGCTGCCGCTTAAGAGTCTTAAGCCCATAACAGCTGCATTAATTACTCGATTTCGGAATTTTACACAGTGACTTGTATTAAACTCCCATCATTCGACCGGCATATGCTCTATACCTTCCTATTTAGGGTCTTAATCCCATAAAAAGCGGATTTGCTACACGACTTCGCTGAAACTATGACTTGTATAAGAGTTCTCTGGATCTGAATGAAATATGAGTCAGACCAGCCCCCATTTGCTATGGATATGGTAGTGGAATTGTTATAAAAGAGGATGGTTAATTTATCTATGGTGGTGGGTATCATAAGTTCGGTACCACCGAACTTAACACGTTTTTAATTTTTTTTTTTTTTTTTGATTTTATAATTTTAATTTTTTAGCTGTAGTATTTCACAATCCCCTTTATTATTTTTTTAATATTTTTGGTCTACAACTTCCTTCTAATGGTCCTCTATAAGATTCTGTTTAAAATTTCTATAACAAGTCATCCCATAAAGTTTTGTCCGAATATCCTTTTTTTCAACTCTTCAGGGTTGTTCATTTGTTTATCATTCCTAAAGCAAAAGTTATGATAAAATATATTATATTTAATTGCAGTTCGATGTAAGACCAATTACAAAAGAAAAAAACATTATTTTGTACCTAATTATTTATACAGAGTAGAAAAAGATATGTTGTACTTTTCAAGGTTTCGTAGTAAAAGGGACTATGCTAAAGGACGCCTTGAGAAGTATTGCTATAGACCGAGGCGCATTAACTGTCACCCTATCTGGTCACTATATATACTCCGAAGGCTTGGCAAGAGCAAAGAATGGTGTTTATACCCATACCCGGCAAAGCAAGTTATGTGGTCTAAAAGCCATATAAACCTAAAAGCCTTACGTCCTTTCAACTCAAATCCCGCTCCATGGTATTGGTAGCAGAACTATGGTAGAATACAAGCTGCATGCCTGCTTCAAAGGGTGTTCGGTGGAGGCTGTATTAACACCGAGGTTGCTTTTAACAATGTTAGGACAGATACACTGGTCCAATCCTTAGACTAGTTCCGGTTGGACCAGGTCCTTAGAGGCGAGATAAGCCAAATCCTTGGAAACAGATGGATGAACTGTGTGTCCCATGACATACTGATAGGAAAAAATGGTATAGAGGAGACGCAATGGAACATTTTTGTCGACACTCATTGATCAAATACATTTAAGAGGCCGTAAAGCGAATATGGAGAAATATCGAGTATAGAAAAAAGGAGGTCACCGTAGCGTATGTCTGTCCAAGATGATGAACGCCTTGGTACGAATCCTGGCGAGCATAGGAAACTGAAGTAAAAGTTTTCAAAATCTTACTGACAATCACAAGGCTCACACATGTTGGACACTGTTAAAGTGGGCTGTAGGCTCCTAATGGGGCTTGACTCCGAATATAGCCCACTGGCCATTTATATGGAGGGTAATAGAGAGGAATTTGCAACATAAGAATGTTGTAACAGGTTCGGAGACTATATTGCCTTGGCATTGGCGGGGGATGAGAGCCACGCTAGGGTACTGGAGACACACACACATACAGATATCCTTACACATACAGGTTCCGAATGAGGAGTCACTGCGGCTATAAAACTTAAAATTTTCAAAAATTGCATACGTGGAAAAAAGACTCTATTGACTAAATATTTTCGAAAGGTTTTTTTAGGATATGTAAACAGAGTCTCATGCTAAACCATCTTAGAAAGGTATAAGTCAATTTTTTTATTTCTTAAAAATCTTCGGTTAAGGTTAATTTAACTGGTTTTCGAATGGTAATTCGGTAAATTTCATTAAATATTACATATATTTAAGATTTTTGGCTTACAATTTCCCTCCCAGTGTTAAGCATAGTATTTTGTGCTCAAATAATAAAAAGAGTCCTTTTAAAAAATTTATTTCATATATCCTTTTTTCACTTACTATGTGATTGCTTTTTTTTCAATAAAAAATTACAAAAGAAATTTTTGGCTTGCATAACTTTTATGTGGTAAATATTTGCAATACTTATTTATTTAAGTTTTATAATTTTCAGTTTCTACCTTTAGTATATCATATACCTGTTTATGAATATTTTAGTATTTTTGGCTTACAACTTTCTGCTGGAAGTTCTCTATAAGACCCTGTTTGAAATTTCAATAATAAGCTATTCAATAAAGTTTGGTGCATATATCCTTTTTTTCAACTCTCCTAGTTTGTGAATTTCTTACCATTTTTGAAAGAAATACATTTGTCTCATTTCCTTGTTTTTGAGTAATTTGTTTTAATGGCAAATCCCATTAAAACATATTTCTAGAGGTTTTCTTAAGCCTGGTAAGTTCAATATAAAGGATATGTGGACAATATTTTCAGGAAGGATCATTTTAAGGATTTGTGGAGAGAATCTCATCCTAGACCTAAGAATGGAAGTTGTAAGCCAAATTGATATATATAGATATATATTCTCATATAAAAAAATTTAAAAACAACCCAAAATGATAAAGCCAAAATTTTATGGATTTTAAATTTTTTGTACCGAGTCCATTGTTTTCTTTTCCGATGCTTACATATGATATCATAACTTTTATTATATGATATACTGCATAAATAAAAAGTTAAATTTAATAAAAGTACATATGATGTTATCGTTAGTTGTTAGGTATATGCAAAATTAATCGTTCTTTAGTTTGTATTCCACCTTCACAATTTCCCACCAAAAGTAATGTATTGGATTCTGATCACAAATATAGAAAAAAGTTGTTTAACAAAATGCTTTCCAAATATCCTTTTTTCAACATTTCGAAATCGTGCCACCGTAGCGCAGGGGTTATCATGTCCGCTTATGGCGCTGAACGCCTGGGTTCGAATCCTGGCGTGGCCTTCAGAAAAAGTTTTCAGCGGTGGTTTCCCCCTCCTAATGCTGGCAACATTTGTGAGGTACTATGCCATCTACAACTTCTCTCCAAAGAGGTGTCGCACTGCGGAACGCCGTTCGGACACGGCTATAAAAAGGAGGCCCCTTATCATTGATATATGAGAAGTTTACTCCTGTTCCTTAGTGGAATGTTTATGGGCAAAATTTGCATTTTGCAGTTTTTATTATACATATATTCAAGATTCTAGATTCGCTGCACTCATTGATATGAGAGAATTGTTGAACTGTTGCTTAAACAAATGTTTATAGGAATAATTATATTACAATACCATTTGTTGAGAGGCTTTTATTTTTATATATATTTTTTTTTTTTTCATTTTAAAAACGACAAATTTAAATAAAATCTTTTTATCCCATTACATTTTCAATCTTATGGAACTTCTTCTTACAACTTTTCTTATTGGCATCTAAATTTAATTATCTTCACCTTTTCTGAAAACCATATTTGGATAAAGAGTTGTCCATATATCCTTTTTTTCTCATTTACCAATTATGATCAATTCATTTTCTAACACAATTTTACAATTTTTGTCATTGGCGTCTCTATTGAATTACGTGCAGCAATTCTGAAAACCACTTTTGGATGAATAGTTGTCCATATATCCTTTTTTTTATCATTTTCCAATATGGAAATTTCATTGTCCAACACTTTTCTCTTACAATTTTTCTCATTGGCGTGGCTATTGAATTCTGTGCAGCAATTCTGAAAACCACCATTGGATAAAAAGTTGTCCATATATCCTTTTTTTATCATTTCCTTTTATGGTAATTTCAGTGTCCAACATTTTTTCTCTTGCAATTTTTCTCATTGGTGTCTCTTTTGAATTGTGTGCAGCAATTCTGAAAACCACCATTGGGTAAAAAGTTGTTCATATATCCAACACTTTTCCCTTACAATATTTCTCGTTGGCGTCTCTATTGCATTATGTTCACTAACTCTGAAAACCACCTTTTGATAAAAAGTTGTGCATATATCCTTTTTTTATTAACCAAGTTTGGATTTTATTTATCTAGTTGTCTAAAAAAGCAATAGTTATAATTGTAGGACTTCTTATGTTATGTCATAGTTTTATTTGACAGTTAAATTTTTTTTAATTAATTTAGAAGTTATTTGTTCATAAACTCCAATATACATTAACAAATTATATGACATTTATAGCTTACAATTTAACCCGGAAATAGCTCTACTGAATTCTATTCAAAAATTCATAAAACCAGCTTTTTATACAAAGTTGCCCATATATCCTTTTTTCTGATATCCACTGTTTTCAAAATTTAATTGTTACTAATAGGTGAGAAATATTAAAAACACCAAAAAAATATATATTAAGTCAGTTGAAATTAAAAAAAAGGTTTAAACTAACCCTTACCATTTATTTGAATTGAGTATTTTCTACGATTAACTTTGTATGAGATAGGTGCGTACAATTTTTGTAAATTTTGTGTACGTTTATTGTGTTTCTTATGTATTTCTCCTACCCCTTTGCAAATTTAATAACATTTTTAGCTTACAATTTGCCTCTTAAGGTTCTCCATTGAATTCAGTTTAAAAATTCTATAAATTGCAATTCGTTAAAGTTTTGTCTGTATATCCTTTTTTTACGCTACATAAAAAATCTGAAAAAAGCAATTCTGCTTTCAGTATTTTCTACTGATGATTTTGTTTTCAATATATTTGTACTCATTTTTATAGCAATAGATTACGGAATAGATTTTTGAATAATTATTGCTTGTTAAATGTAATTTACCCTTTGTGCTTATTTACCAAGAGTTTAATTATTCATTAAAAAGTACAAAAAAAAGTAGAATTACATGTATCAATATTATCAATATTTGCATATTTGGCATTTATTAATTTGATAATTAACAGATTGTTTACCAGCAGTCCAGTCAGTAAAATGTGGAGAAAACAATCCAAAATTTTATATTTTTACCTTTTCTTCTAAGACTAATTAGTTTATGGGTTTTAACAAATATTTGAAACTTATGGCTAACAACTTCTGGTTTATAGTCTTTTACAAGATTCTGTTAAAACATCCTCAAAATTTGTGTTTGACTCATAGTTGTTCATATATCCTTTTTTCACATAACTATTTTGGTTTTTTTTTTAAATGTAACCAACACATTGCTTTTACAATTTTTACCCACTTGCCCACATAATACTTTGTTTTTAATTTGATTAAAATAAAAATTAGTTAAAAATTTTTTCATATGTCCTTTATGTTTTCTTACTTACTCGTTGGGTGTGGTCAGGTCAATAATTTTAGCCCATAACTTAAGTCAAACTTATGTTGTTTTTCGATTAATGTACCTCTATAACTACTCATGGTAACCCTTAATAATCCCCAAAGAAAGAAAGTTTTATAAAACTTTTCCCAATAACATAAGGCTTCGTGCTCACATATACCTTTTTTGGGATAATCAGATATAACATCACATATCAGAAAGTTTTTTTTATGTAGGTCGTCCCTAGCTTATTAACGCACATGAACATTTAAGGTGAAAAGATATTTTTATAAGATTATGCAGAAAGAGAAGAAAATAAGATTAATGCTAATTATAGAGTTTGTAAACTATGGTATTATCAAAGGAATATTTTGAGTACATTGAGAAAGGTCAAAATGACTCAAGGGTGAAAATATAGAAAAATAGTAAGGTTAATTAAAAAAAGTGTTTATGCAGTAGTATTTGCTCAAAAATGTAGGAGATTTTTAAGGAAAATTGGCAAAAAAATATAACCAATTACCAGTAAATGTAGCATTTTCAAAATTGTGTTTCGCTTCTTATAAAATCCCTTGGTCAGCTAAATTGGTTTCCTTTGTAGATAAATTAACTACAGAAAAATTTTTAAAAATAAAAATGTTCTATTCTTCTTTTATAATTTCTCACTTTCCCTTAAAAATATTATGATATTTTTGGTTTACAATTTCTCACCAAGGGTCCTGTATTATATTCCGTTCACAAATATTAACAATAGTCCTTAAGTTAAATGTTGTTCATATATCCTTTTTTTCAATTACTTAATGCCTGCAGTTTTTTTCGTATATTTTAAGAATTTAAAGTTACCTTTTCCTATAAAAAGTCTACTAGAATTGAAAATATTTTTTTTGTCATTAATATTTCCCACTGGGGGTCCTGTATTAGAACATGTACTCAAATATTGAAAATATTCCTATATGTCCTTTTTCAATTTTCTCAATTCGTGTTTTTTATATTCAAGATTTTGGACTAGTAAATTCTTTTTATAAGTGCAACAATTTATTAAAACATTTTCCGTACATCAATATTCCACTAATTTCACATTATATACCACTTTAGGTAGTCATTAAATTATTGTAAAAGTCTTATTTTTTTTGTTTCTGATAAAAATATTTGATTACAATTAGCCAACGAGTGTTCTTTAGTGAATTCTGTTTCTAACTCGTGAAAATAATTCTTTGACAAAATGTTGTCCATATATCCTTTTTTCACTCACTTATCTTTTGAATACTTTTTCTTATATACATGATTTTGGACCTTAAGATTCAATGTCTAGGAGATAGTTTTAAAATATTTAAAATAAGTAGCCTTATTTTATTGCCTGTTAGTTAGCATTGCCTCTTTGCAAATATTTTATAATTTGTGGCTTTCACTTTTCCTCCGAGGGTCCTGATTTAAATACTTACAAAATTCATTTCAATTTTGTGTTGTTTTTCTCAGTTGATTGATGTTGTCTTTAGTAGTTACAAGAAATGTGCAATTTTGAATATTTCTTCACTTTTTCATTCGATAATTCATACAGCTCTTTACAAATCCTTAAATTTTTTTAGCTTACAACTTCCCGCTAAGGGTCTTGTGCTTAAATCTGTATTCAAATATTACAAAATAGTCGTCTGATGAAATGCTGCCTATATATCCTTTTTTAGGTACTATACAAAATCTTTCAATCAGCAAAAACATCAAAAATTAGTTTTAGCTTACACAAGATTTTTGAAAATAAAAGCGTTGCAAACTCATTTTCTTAAAAGAAAAAGGGAAAGTCCTAATCCTTTTCAAAATATTGGCTGTAATTTTATCCCCCTCATACACATTTACTGCATGATATGTTTGTTGAAATTTCCACATTTTTAACCCTCGAATTTGCAGTTTTCTACAGTGGAGATTGGATATGTAAAAAAGATTTCAGTGGCTCGCAATCTTTTTTAAAAAATCTTGAAAATTATTGTCTTGGACTCTATTCTCAAATAACAAAAAGCAAAGGGTTTGATTGTTGTCCATTTATTGTACATCTTCTTTTCTCAAATAACTCGGTTTGTGTAGTTTCATTTTTCCATTGGTATTTTTCCTGCAACATTTGGTCTAGTCTTGAGATGTTTCAACTCTCTCAATCAATATTTCAATATGAGCTACGAGTTCAAATTGAATTTCCAAAAATGTTCAAAAGTTTTGTATTTTGGATTTTTATTTCAACATTGGTTTTCATTCCTTACAATATATAACTTAATTCTTTTACCTTACAACTTCCCAATGCATATCTAGTTTATGAATCTGTTTACCAATGTATTTATTGTTTTTAGAGTTGAAACATAAATAAAATAAGACAATCCAAACTTGTGCTTGACTTTCAAGAGATATTTGATCTCTCCATTAAGTAAAACTTTTACAGAATGTAAATTTCAGTTTTTTGTTTTAATTTTATAGTTTTAATTTTCATCGTTTGTCTTTTCAATATCTTTAAAGAAATTGTTAAAAGTTTTTTGGCCTACGATATCCCACAGAAGGTCTCCTTTAAGATTCTATTTTAAGTTTCTATAACTAACCATTCTATACATTTTTGTCCATATATCCTTTTTTTAGCTTTACAAGTTTTTAATTTTTTTTTCGTTTCAACTATGGAAAACATTTTTGATGATACCAAACTTTTGCTTTTTGCAACAAAAAAAAAATATTTTATCGAAAATCAACTGGACAAGTTGAATAAAGGATATATGGAGAACATTTTAAGCAAGGCTCACTTTTAGGATATGTAAACAGAATCTTTTTCTAGACAATCATTGTGAAGTCGTAGTACAATTATTTTATATATTTTATAAATAAAAGTGATAATTAAAGGTCTGAATCAAAGACAGAAATTTTGAATTTTAAGTTTTGTCCTGGATTTTTCGAGTTGCTTTAATTTTTGCTGAAATATTTTAAAATGGTTTTTTATTTTTCCACTAAGAGTTCTTTTTATCAATATCCTTAAAGAAATATTAGAAAATCTGTAGCTTACCGTAAACCACAGAAAGTCCCCTTTAATATTCTGCTTGAAATTCCTATTGATAACCATCCGATAGTGTTTTGTCCATATATCCTTTTTTTAGCTTTAGCAGTTTTTGCTTTTTATATCTTTTTTTTTTTTTGTTTCTACTATCAAAAAAATTTTTAATTGACACAGAACTGTTTTGTAAAGCATGTTCTTTTTGGAAAAAAAATATATTTTATCGAAAACAAACTGGGCAAATTGAAAAAAAAGGATATATGGAGATATATGGAAAAAAGGATATATGGAGGAGCAAGGCTTATTTTTAGGTTATGTAAACAGAATCTTTTACTAGGCAGTCCCTATGAAGTCGTAGTCCAACTATTTTTTATATATATCTAAACAAAAATGATAATCAAAGGGCAGAGTCAAAGACAGAAATTTTGAATTTTAACGTTTTTTTTCTGAATTTTTTGAGTTACCACTAATTTTTACTGAAATATATTAAAATGTTTAACTTTTTCCCCTTAGAGTTCTTTTTAAGACGATTTTTAAAAATTCTATCACTAATCATCCGATAATGTTTTTTCCATATATACTTTTTTGCTCTAGCAGCTGGTATTTTTTTATTTCTAACGAATACCACGTGTAAGCAAATGGCACTCCACCCAATTGGTATCATTTGCTCCCACTCTATATTAATTCTGCCCATGCTCTGTGATTCAAAGCTTGAGAGCAGTGCATGGACAGAATAAATAAAGAGTGGGAGGGTATCATTTCCTTTCAATTGGGTGGTGTGCCATTGACTGGTATGTAAGTCTGGGGTATTTGGATATATGGGCAACATTTTATGGAAAAATCGCTGTAAGGATTTGTAAACAGAATCTCTTACAAGACTTAGTTTGTTGTATTTGTAAGCTTAATATTTTAAAAATTTAAAAGACAATAGAATCAATGGCCAGATTAAATAAATTTTAGCAAAATTTTTAATGTGTGTTTGTTTGCGTTTCCTTTTTTGGTCTCATTGAGATTCCATTGCTTTCTATTCAAAGAAAAATATAGCAAAAATTTTTAATTAAAAATTTGCGTCCTGAATTTGCTTGGTTTTCTGAAATATTTTAAATTTCTTTTGCTTACAACTTTTCAATGAAAGTCCTCTTTACGATTATGTTTAAAATTTCTATAACTAATAATGGTTTGTCCATATATCCTCTTTTAAGCTTTCCCACTTTTTATTTTTTTTTAGAGCATTTTTCGTGAAATTCAATTGTTATTGTAGTTCCTCCACTCAATTTAATGTAAGGTGTTTGTTTTATAAAGGTTTCATGTTATTTGTCTTAAATAATAAGTTTCCAAAAAATAAATATAAAAATTGAGGCGATAGGATTAGTAATCAGAATTTCTTGCAAAACATATTTAACTGTATTTGTGAGCCAAATTTTTTAATAACTTCTTGAAAAAAAGGTTGAGAAACAAAGGTCAAATTAAATACAATTGAAACAAAATTTAGAATTTAAAATTTTGTGTCATGGTTTTACTCTAATCTTTTTCGAAACATTTAAAATTTTTTTTGGCTTACAACTTTCCAAGGAAAGTCCTCTTTAAGCTAATGTTAAAAATTGATACAACTAACCATCCGATTATGTTTTGTCCTTGTATCCTATTTTTAAGCTTTCCCAGTTTATAAATTTTTGTTGTTTTTAGTTTTGCCCTTTAAGTTAATAAATGACTTTTTTTATAAGGGTTTCATGTTGTTTTTCGTAAAACATATTTTTCCAAAAAATAAATTTATAAATAGGTCAGTGGATTAAAGGATATATGGGCAACTTTTTCTGTAAAGCTAATATTCAAGATTTTTAAACGGAATTTCGTAAAAGACCTTTGATGGAAAGTTGTAAGCCATTGATGGAAAGTTGTAAGCCATTTTGGAAAATAACACACATATGGTTTAACTTGCCGTTGCATTTTCAAAATGATTTTTTTTTGCACAGAATATGTTGACTAGCCTAAAATCTTTTGCGACTCCAAAATTGTTTAATTAATTTGAGACATGTATATTAAATAATTTTTTCTTCTTACAATCAGCCTTCTCTAGTCCTCTATAAGATGCTGTTAACAATTTCTATCAATGTCAATTTGAACAATTTTTGCCCATGTATCCTTTTTTTTATATAAACTTTCTGAAGATTATGATACTTTCTTTTGGCAATAATTAATTGTAAAATATATAATTGTCTCTTAAATGGGGCTATCTAATGCTTCCATGACATCGATATTAGAATATTCGTTTAAGACACTGAATGCCAGGGTGTAAATTATGGAGGTAACTTTAGAAAATTTTTTAGTGGTGGGTATACAATACAACCACAAAAGCTGGCGACATTTGTGTGGTATTCAGTCTTGCAAAACATCTCCGAAAGGGGTTTTGCACTGCGGTACGCCTTTCGGACTTGGTTATAGGAACATGTTGGCTATATTCTTAGACTTAATTTTTATTTTTTAGTCTACAATAGTTGTTTGCTAAAAAAAATCGGTGTATTCATTTTCCGCTTCTTTATATCGTATATCTTTTATTCAAAGTTTATTTTTCAATCGAGCAATTAATATTTCTTGGGATTAGTTAAGGTTATGGTGTGCCGTTATGATAGCATAACAAATTTAATTTGTTTTTAATTAAAAAATATATATATTCTTTTTCGTCCTTTATCTCTCATTTATTTTAGCATATATTTAAATTTTGTTTGGCTTACAACCTGTCACCAGAGGTCTTTTATTAATATCTATTCAAAATTTATCCAATTAATTCCTAGAAAAAAAGTCCGTCATATATCCTTTTTCGGCTTAACCAGTTTATAAATATTATTTTGTTCCCAAAAGCAAGAAATAATTACCAATCAGGTTTAATGATATTTCGCGGTTTGCGCATGTGTTTGTTCAGTACAAAATTCCTGTTGTGAGAAATCATTCGACAAGGATATACCGTTGTAATTTATCTCATTTGGCATTTTGGTGGAAATCATTACACAATTCAATTGAGTACATTAAATTGATTTTATTGTTTGTTGAACATTGACGAAAAGGAAATGATAACGAAATTGAAAAATCCAAACGACAACAGTTTCTTATGCACACAACCACAAATGAAATTGGTAGCTGGTATGCAAAATTGAAGACAGGATAATGTGGTAGATTAACATGAAAATTCAATTACGATGTTGAGCAAAAAAAAAAAAACAATGACAACAGAGATACTTGAGAAAAAAACGCAAACAGAAATGTCATTGAAAAATACAGAAATAAAAAGTGGGGAAAATATTAGAATATCCCATAAAACAACTAAAGACGAAGATAAGAAAATCCCCCTTATTAGTTAGAGGGATGGTAGGGTGAGAGGGGAAGAGAGATAGAGAGAGAGAGACGATGTTTGTGGGTGAAACATAAGTATGATGACAATTCCCTGTTTTAGTTGCATTTAAAGTCAAATGCCTAAGCTCATAGCAGTGCTTTCACCATGGCCTTAGGTGGTCCCTTGGCGATCAGACACAGAGTGGAATGACAAACGAAAAACCATAATGCCAAATTGCTGGATTAAATTTCATGAGCATCCAGTGCTGTGTAATACATTGAACTGCCTTGCTCTGCTCTGTACTCCTCTCCATGCTCTCGTATTTGAGGTTCATCATTTTAAAATCAATGAATATGTACAATAAATGGGGGATTCCATTGAAAATCGGACAATTCAGACAATGAGGAAGCATCAGTAATGAAATACAAACAAAGTTCAGCTGCCAACCCGTCGGTTCCCACTGCCTTGTTGTTCTTCAGCAGGGTTGTTGCTATGCTGACCTCAATATGATTAGGCCTGCGTGTAGCCATTTTGCCTGGAAGGGCTTATGTGTCCGCTGCATCAATATGTCGGCATAGGTCGTTTATAGTTCAGTTGACCATCCATCGGCAGCTGCTGCCTTGTTGTTCTTCTGCCGAGTTTAGGCTATGCTAAACTTAATATGGGTAGGTCTTTTTCTAACCGGATTGTGGATACATGCTAATGCATTCACTATGTCACCACCAATCTTAAATAATTCAGCTGCTAACCCATCGGCTCCTGCTGCCTAATTGTTCTTCAGCCTGGTCAAATATATGTGACCTCAGTATGCCAAGGCCGGATTGTGTAAACGAGCTGACGCATACGCCACTTCAATGCGCCGCTTACTTTCTTGTATAGTTCAGCTGATTATCCGTCGGCAGCTGCTACCTTGTTGTTCTTCAGTCAATGTTCTGCTATGCTGACTTCAATATGGCTAGACCTTCTTCTAGCCAGATTGTGCAGAAGATCTGATGAATTTAATTCAACCACCCCAATCTTAAAAGGTTCAGCTGCTAATCCATCGGCTCCTGTTGCATCTTTGTTCTTCAGCCGGGTTACTGCTTTGCTGATTTCAATATGGCTAGACCTTCTTATACACTGATAATACGGCCTGATGCATACGCCACATCAAAGTGTATCATTCGGTGTTCAATAGTTCAACTGATAACCCATTGGCCGCTGCTGTCTTATTGTTCTTCAGTCTGGTCAATGATATGTGATCTCAGTATGCCATATAGGTCATCCGTCGTCAGCTGCTGCCTCGTTTTTCTTCAGTCGAGTTTCTGCTATGCTGGCAGCAATATGGCTAGACCTTCTTTAGCCATATTTAATTTAGCCAATTTGTCCTCCCTAATCTTTAAAAGTTCAGCTGCTAATCCATCGCATCCTGCTGCATGTTTGTTCTTCAGCAGGGTTACCGATATGATGACCTCAATAAGGCGAGTCCTTCTTATACGAACTCATGCATGTGCCGCATCATGGTGTAGCCTTGGATATTCAATACTTCAAATGATAACCCATTGGCCGCTGCTGCCTTGTTCATCTTCAGCCTGGTTAATAATAAGTGTCCTCAGTATGTCTACGTCGGATTGCGCAGACGAGTTGATGCATACGGCACCTGAATGTGTCGGTTACGGTCTTGGATAGTTCAATTAACCATCCATCGGCAGCTGCTGCCTTGTAGTTCCTCAGCGGGTTTCTGCTTAGCTAACCTCAATATGGCTAAGCCTTCTCCTAGGCGGATAATGCGGACGAGCTGATGGATACGCAGAATCAAAGTGTTGCCTTTGGAATGGTTTAGCTTGTTGTTCTTCAGCTTGGTTAATGATATGTGACCTCAGTCGGCTTCGGTCTTGTATAGTTCAGCTGGCTATCCATTGGCAGTAGCTGCCTTGTTGTTCTTCAGCCGGATTACTTATGCGCTCAGCGCAATATTGTTAGACAATCTTTTATCTGGATTGGCAGACGTGCTAATGCATTCACCTTGTCACTCTTAATCTTAAATAGGTCAGCTGACAACCCATCGGTTCCTGCTGCCTTTTTGTTTCGGCGGCGTTACCGACATGATAACCTCTAAATGGCTAGACCTGCTTCTTGCCGGATTGAGCACACAAGCTTGTGCATTCGCAATGTCTGCGTATCTTCTCTGGTCTAAAATAAATCAGCTGACAACCCATCGTCCCCTGCTGCCTTTTAGTTTTTGAGCAGGTTAACTGCAATGCTGAACTCAATATGGCTAGGCCTGCTTCTAGCTGGATTGCGATGATGAATTCGCTGCATCATCTTGTCGCCTTGGGTCTTGAATAGTTGAGCTGCCTGCTCATCGGCAGCTACTGCTTTCTTGTTCTTCAGCAGGGTTAGTGCTCTGATTACCTCAATAGGTTACTGGCATGCTGATTTCAATATGGGTAAGCCTTCATCAGTCTGTCTCACTCGGTCTTGAAAAGTTCAGCTGACTGCTTATCGGCAGCTATTGTCCTTTTGTTTATCAGCCGGGTGACTGATACGCTTATCTCAATATGGTTAAGTTACTGCAATGCTGACTTTAATATATGGCTAGGCCGTTTTCTAGCCGGATTGCGCAGACGAGCTTGTGCGTTCGCCATATACATGTCGCCTCTGTTCTAAATTAGTTCAGCTGGTAACTCGTCGGCTCCTGCTGCATTGCTTTACTTCAGACGGGTTTTATTTAAGCTAACCTCAACCTCTCTCGGCTTACTCAAAGCCAAATTCGGCTGCTAACTCAACGGCCCCTGCTGCATTGTTATTCTTCAGCCAGGTTTCTGTTATGACCTCAATCTCTCTCGGCCTTCTTAAAGCCAGATTGTGTAGAATATGTTATTAATTTGTCTTATCGCCTTTGTTCTAAAATAGATAAGCTGGTAAGCCATCGGCTCCAACTGCCTTGCTTTTCTTCAGGCGGCCTACTAAATAGTTCAGCAGGTAACCCATAGGCTCCAGCTGCCTTGCTATTTTTCAACCAGGTTTCTGTTATGTTGACCTCAATCTCTGCTAGCCTTCAAGTAAAGAGTGATTTTTTTGAGGTTAGGATTTTCGTGCATTAGTATTTGACAGATCACGTGGGATTTCAGACATGGTGTCAAAGAGAAAGATGCTCAGTATGCTTTGACATTTCATCATGAATAGACTTACTAACGAGCAACGCTTGCAAATCATTGAATTTTATTACCAAAATCAGTGTTCGGTTCGAAATGTGTTCATTCTCCGTAACGTTGCGTCCAACAGCATCTTTGCATGGGCAGTTCTTGAACGACTTCTGGTTGCTCTTCACTCCAAATGCGGCAATTTTGCTTATTTACGTAGCCATTCAACCAGAAATGAGCCTCATCGCTGAACGGTGAATGAACACATTTCGAACCGAACACTGATTTTGGTAATAAAATTCAATGATTTGCAAGCGTTGCTCGTTAGTAAGTCTATTCATGATGAAATGTCAAAGCATACTGAGCATCTTTCTCTTTGACACCATGTCTGAAATCCCACGTGATCTGTCAAATACTAATGCATGAAAATCCTAACCTCAAAAAAATCACCCTTAGAAGATCTTATTAATTTGCCTTATCGCCTCTGGTTTCAACTAGTTCAGCTGCTAACCCATTGGCTCCTGCTGCATTGCTATTCTTCAGCCGGGTTTCTGTTATGATGACCTCAAACTCTCCTAGCCTTCTTAAAGCCAGATTGTGTAGAAGATCTTATTAATTTTCCTTATCGTCTCTGGTTTCAAATAGTTAAGCTGGTAACCCATCGGCTCCAACTGCCATGCTATTCTTCAGACGGTTTACTAAGATGTTGACCTCATTCTTGCTCGGCCTTCTTATAGCCGCATTGCGCATATGATTGTAGTAATTCGCCTTATCAGCATGACGCCTCTGATGTTCTTACTTAACCCATGGACTTCTGCTGCCTTCTTTTGTATCAAGGTTGCTGCTATGTTGTAAGCATTATGCTAAGGCAATATGAAATTCTCATCAGCGATTAGTTCTAGAAAATGGGATATCTGCAGCTGGGAATCCTGGTGAGAACATTGAAAAATATTTTTGATATTATTATTTTAGCGGTGATTTTCTCTTACTAATGCTGACGTCATTTAGAAGGTGCTATGCCATGCACAGAAGCCATATTAAAACTGTCCCCCAAAGAGGTGTCGCTCTGCGGTATGCCGTTTGGACTCGAGAATAAAAAGGAGGTCCATTAACATTGAGCTGCAACTTGAATCGGACAGCATTCAATGTGAGAATCCTGCCCAGTTCCCTAATGGAGTGTTAATAAAAACATTTGCATTTTTGTTTGCAATTGGGAGAAATGTCTTCCGTATTCGCATTAGGACTCTATATGAAGAGCCGTTCTAACCATTCTTACTATTCTTCTCCTTCACCAGGCTGGTTGCCATTTATGCCGCATTCATGGCTTAGGAAGTATATCAGATCTCCTAGGCGTATCACAGGTTTCTTGGGACAGACTTTTGGTATGGGTTTTGTGGCAATTTCCATAGAGCCAATCAATTAAGTTAGTCGAGTGATACGAGTCCTTTCGTATGCAGCTTAATAACAAATATCTGCAATATATATCAGGAAAATGTAGTCATCTTTTTTTTGCAATATGAAATATTTTTTCGAGTATGTCTCATAATTGAAATGTCATTCAAGTAGAATAACCCAAACATGGAACATCCCATATGTAAAATGCCCCATATGTGCAAAGCCCTATAAGATGTGTTGTTTTGCAGCTTTATTCCTACTTAAGCTTTGGATTGTTTCAAATTTCTTTTCATATGCGTTACTTTTGTCTTACAAATATGATTTCACTATGGAATGCCCCATACATGGGGTTATGGTGGCGTTGCTTTTTTGGTTTTATGTCTGCTATATTGGTTCGATTTCTTTATTTTACGTTTTCCACAGTTCAAATATGAATTGGTTGCTTGCTTGCTTAAGGGAAGTGCTATTGAATGGTTATGTGTGTGTTGACTAAGTGTGTGTGTGTGTGTGTGTTGTGCAGGGATCCTTTGACATTTTACTGTTTCCAAGCCGAGACAGCAGTGACAGTAGCAGCATCAGCATCAGCTTATGTTTATTATCCTTCTTACGCATGCACATGTTTATGAGCGTAAGTTTAAAGTGAAATGAAATGCCAACTTTACGCACGTAGACATGATGACGACTTGTGAACCTTGAACAGCTAAAATAAAGCCAACGGTGGCAGTAGCTGTATCTGTATCTACAGTAGTAGTAGCAGCAGCAGCGACAGCAATGTCAAAAAAGCAAAAATGGAAAAATTGGAAAAAAGAACGCAAAAAGCCAGAAGGGAGAATCTAAAAAAGGACTTACCCACACACACACACACACGTTGATGTCTTAAATGTCTGTCTGTTTGTTAGAAGACGATTCCATGAATGCTTCATTATTTATTCTCTGTACACGCTTTGAATGCTACCAATTACTTGCGCGTTTTTGGCTTAGCTGGAGCAGACCAAAGAGGAAATTGTTGTAAATTCCCTAATGACAATGTCATCACAGATGAGCAACATGTGCTCACTCATTCGCTGGCTTCCTTGCTGGCTGCCTTATAAATATTCTCCTTACTGCCAAATACGCAAATGTGAGTCATTAATAATAAAATTGTAATTAATTTAGATATTGTGTTGTGCAAAATCATGCAAAGCTTAACAAAGTATTTTTTATAATTCAAGTTAAAGGTTTCGGGAAAAAAAAACGGTAGCGATTAAAAATATATTTTCTCTTCTCAAGACAGCTTTGGATAATTATTGTAATGAAATTTTCATTAGAAAATAAAAAAGGACGAAAAAAATACTCGTGGCTTGTGAAAAAGTTCGTTTAACTTAGCCAACATTTGATAATAATTAAACCATACCCCACCGTAGGTCATAGGGTATTACAACTCTGTAAATTAGTTTGTAACAACTAAACGGTGATGGTATAGACCCATCGTTAAGTATATCGATCGACACAGAATCATTTACTGATTCAATTAAGCCATCGTCTGTCTGCGTTTCCAACTGTACATCGGTCCAACGAACTATCTGTCGGATTATCTGTCTGTCCTACTGTCCGTCTGTCCGAGTGTCTGTCTGTCCGTGTGTCTGTCTGTCCGACGGTCTGCCTGTCCGGCTGTCTGTCTGTCCGACTGTCTGTCTGTCCGACTGTCTGTCCTACTGTCTGTCCGACTGTCTGTCCGACTGTCTGTCCGACTGTCTGTCCGACTGTCTGTCCGACTGTTTGTCCGACTGTTTGTCCGACTGTCAGTCCGACCGTCTGTCCGACTGTCTGTCCGACTGTCTGTCCGACTGTCTGTCCGACCGTCTGTCCGACTGTCTGTCTGCCTGACTGTCTGTCTGTCCGATTGTCTGTCTGTCCGACTGTCTGTCTGTCCGACTGTCTGTCTGTCCGACTGTCTGTCTGTCCGACTGTCTGCCCGACTGTTTGTCTATTCAACTGTCTGTCTGTCTTTTTTTGAATCTTTGGAGTATTCATCCTGCAAGTGCACGATTTCTACGTACTAAACCACACCCCCATCTCCTATCACCGATTTCCATGGAACTGCTAGATGATATTAAATCGCGGAGGGACCGGCTCAATTTCGGCCGTGCTCCACTTTCTCAGACATTATCTGCACTTTGCTAGCTCTGTGTTGCTTGTAACGCCTTTCTGGCGATCTCTTCTTCACTCAGTCTGTCTCTCCGACTGGCTATCTGTCTGTCTGTCCGACTGTTTGTCTGACTGTCCCAATGAGATATAGCTTCCACTTTGTATTTGTTGTGTAGATGTAGGGTATTATGCAGTCGTCACCGCCCGAATTTTGCCTTTCCACGCTGGTTTTCGAGATCATTTTGGTGGGACGCATGTTTCCCTCTATTATCACTGGCCTCGGTCGCGCCTCCTGAACGAGGTCTATAAGGCGAATGCCAGTGGGCTCGCCCCATCTTGTGATGAAAAGCATCAGTTTTCACTTGAAGATAAAAAGTTTGAATCTTCAACGGATCGGTCCTAAAAAGGTAGAACTTTTAGTATATCGGGAGGCTAATGCCGTGAAGTGACCTCCTGCATCAAAGAAAATATCAAAAGGGCGACTGCCATTAAGCCTGGCGTAAATCCCAGAAAGACTAAGCAAAAGTAAGATTAGACTTTTCGCGATCTCGGGGGTCTAAGTTTGACAGGGAAGGAAAATCGAGGTGAGGGTCAAGCACGAATTTTAGAGGTCATTTCGGGGGAGCCAAATTTCGCTCTACTCTTACAGACTTCGTTAAAGGGGCGCCCAAGAAACTGTCTAAAGTGGAGATCGACAATAAGCCTGGCAAATAAGGTTGGGGTCTTCAGAAGACCGTTCCAGGACTTGGTTCGAAGGTGGAATATTAGAACCTTCAAGGGACTGGGATTGGATTGGGCGAAGCTGCTAATCTCTTAATGATTTCTGCTATAGTTTTACCAATGCTCCACATACGGTACATGGGTAGGTATAGTATTATGAAGAGCGACAGTCTTCGCAGGATGGTCAAAAATATGCTGGTCATCTCAGAGCTTTGCTTTATCGGAACCCTCACTGTACACTGAGAGTCTAGGCTGAATGCAGGCATGGGATCTTTTAAGGCAACAGAAATTGTCTAAGGGATAAGGACTCATACAATGTCCATGATGAGTGCTGTGGTCAGCACCATTGTAAGATTTTGTGGTAGGAGTGGCTGTCCTGTCACTCGGCCAACGGTCTGTGTAGACAATCAAAGAGCAGCAACCTTACATCGCCAGTGGGACTTGGGTGATGTAAGGTGGCAGCTTCTTAGAATATTGCAATGAAAGTTTCCCGTCAGGGTGGGTCTCATGCCGTCATACAGGAGTTATATAGATTCCTTACAGCTTCAATTTATTGCACGCAGAAGTTTTCGCGATCTTGGAGGTTCTTGGTATGATTTCAAAGGAAGAGCGGCTTGACTACTCCGATATAGCGACTATCTATGTGAGTTACCAAGGAGGCGCTGATGGCTTGTTAGGGAATGCAAGGATCGACTGGTAAGACTGTGCTGGATTTCGGGCTATCATGTTGTGGCAGAGATAAGGGTTACCGAAGGGCTACCCAGAAATGAGTCATAAATGGACGAGACCTTTGTTATGGAATAAGTTAGCCCAACCCCTGTACGAGTTCTTTGGCGGAACACAGGCTTACTATGTTAACTGATGGGTGAGGCCATGGGTTGCACGGTGGTCTAGATCCTGTTGTTTTTGTGGGTGTGCCTGTAATTTTATAGAATATAAGCATTTTGCGATTATTTCTGGGCCAGGCCAGGCCACGAGCATGACTTTTTGAACCAGTTTTTCAAGAGAGGGCTTCATTTATCCTGTTAGTGATAAATTTTTCTTTTGACCCTCAACAAAAGTACAGGGTAGTAGAAGGCACTAGATTGGGAGGATTTAGGGTTTCTAAATGATGAGGTAATCATACAGATTTCTTTATGGCTGCATTTTATTGCAGGCAGTAGTTTTCACGACCTTAGCGGCTGCTATTTGTATGATTTTGTAGGAGGAGCGGCTGAACTACTCCGATATAGCGACTATCTATGTGAACAGCCAAGGAGACGCTGATGGGTTGTTAAGAAATGCAAGGACCATCTCTGGATCTGGTAAGGCTGTGCTGGGTTTCCGGCTATCATGTTGGGGCAGAGATTAGGGTTGCCGAAGAGCTACCCAGAAGTAAGTCAGGAGTGGATGAGACCCGTGCTCTGGAATAAATTAGCCCAACCCCTGTATGTGTACTTTGGTATAACAGAGGCCTACCATGCTAAATACTGGGCGAGGCTATGGGTTCAACGATGGCCTGGACTCTGTTGTCCGATTTATCGAAGGAGGACATCATTGGATGGTTGCCCATAATAAGACGGACAGGTTCACTCTAGAAGGCGGTTGTGGGGGTAGTCTTTATGGGGCTGCCTGGGCTGCAGTCTCGATGCATTTTAGTCGGAGGTGTCAGCAATATTGCGGGCTCTGGATAAGAATTCAGGATAGAGTTGTTTCCCTTTCTGACCTGAGGTCATGTGAGATCGGTTTTTTGCGAAATTCAAGAAGCATTTACTGATTTTGGAAAGGGATGTTAGGTTATGCTGGGTTTTTGGCGGGAATAAGGTATCAATGGGCTAGGTCCCCTTATGAACATGGCTCATTTACGAAGCTAGTAATCCCACCCGCGGCCAATAAACTTACTTTACGTATAATAGAGATTTTCGTCGATGAGGCTGTGGTTTCTTGAGAAGGTGGATCGTATTTATCGTGGTTCTGAGGAAGCATGCCCTTAGGTTGGTTAGGGTGGTATTGAATGAGGAGGCTTAGACTTTTGGTTGAAGAACTATTATCTCGTCTGGATTCTTTTTGGACGGTCCTCTTGTCATTCTGGACTTAATTGGAGTGCTTGAGGTTAAGCTTTATGTTTAGTCGGATTTCTACATTTATTCGCAAAATAGATGAACGTATTCGATAGACGGTCCGACATTGCTGGATGATAAATAGCTGCTATGCATTTGACATTATTTTGAGTTAAACACAAACATCCTACCAATTGCAAATTTTTAAATTTTTTTGATAAAAGATTAGTATTGTTGAAAACATTTCTTTCGATTTTAGCTTTAATATGTGTATTTTCACCATCGAAATATTCGCATTAGTCACCAACTCCCAGGTTTCTATCATTTGTCATATCAGCTTCTCTCCTTTGTAAAGCGATATGGGTGTGTGTGTGTGCAGTTCTGTCTTGCATATATATGTGTGTGTGTGTATGTGTTTTTGCCAGTATACCATTTCGCTCTGTCGATGTGCATACACAAGCAATTAAAAGCAATTAAGACAAGTGTTCCAGTAGCCCAAGGACTTTTTTCGTGATACTTTACATTTGAGGATTTTACGCCTAAGTGTCTTAACTTCTCACACTTAATGCCAATGTGATTGTGTCTATCTGTTATTGTGATGCCTTGATTTGGCATGGGTGAATGAATGTGTGTTTGAGTGTGTGTGTGTGAGTGTGTGTGTGTGCAAGCAAATGTGTGCAACTGATGGACGTTGTGATACTGCTAAAGGATATATGGGAACAAATTTCAAATGGTGTTTCATGTTGCTCCAGATGCAATTCCTGCTGTGTATCACAAACCATTGTCCTTGTTTGCTGCATACTTTGCTTGTGTGTAGTCCGCACAAGGCGGAAATTGGTGTAGTTGTTGACTATGAGCATGTGCCCAGATTAGGTGGCTTATATATCATGATGGTCGTTGTGCACATAATTGCAATTTAAACTGGAATTCATGGCATCTTGGGAATTGGCTAATGAACTAATTGGAATCAATTCTTGAGGGAATAATGTGGCAAATTAACAAAAATTAGGCCTTAAAATAAAAATTAAGACAAATTAAGACTAAAACCAGTAAGGAAAGGCTTAAGAAGGGCGCAGCGGATTATATGTGGTGGTAGTTTTGGGTATAACAGTAAAGGCGTGCTAAATTCGGCCGGGCCATATCCCTCCACAATGGATCGTAGTTGTCAAGATTTTGCACGATTTTATTTAATAGGCAGATGAGCAAGAGAATTGATAAGAATTGCTGTCCGAAGTTGTTCAAGACGTTAAATCGGGGAAAAAATAGTCAGGCTATAAACCCATTTTAACCATACTTGGCAGGAATTTTGAAGGTCAAAATAAAGTCATTGCTCAATATTTCAGAAAACTCAGGTAAGAATTTCGCACTCTAAGAGCTCAAGGAATACATTCGGGAAATCGATTTATACGGGAGTTATATAAGGTTAAATACTGATTCAGAACATACCTGACACAGACGTTGGAGGTTATAACAGAAGTCTTTGAGCAAAATTTCAGAATTCGAAAGTAAGCCTGCTTTTGACAGACGATCGGATAGATAGATAGGCAGATTGATTGACGGACACGGCTAGATCGATTAGAATGTCAAGGCGATGAAGAGCATGTATACTTTATGGGGTTGCAGATCAGAATTTTGAGGTGTTACAAATGGAATGACTACATACATATATCCCTCATCCTATCGTGGGGGTAAAAACTGAAAGGAAGACTTTAAGAATCGTAAAAATATAAATAAGGAACTAATTCTTAGAGAATGAAATTTAGTATCAAGCAGGGAAGACGGACAGATGGATGAGTTGATAGACGGATGAACAGGTGGACGGACAGACAGGCAGATGAATGAACAGACACATAAGCAGGTGGATCGATCAAAAATCGGATGAAGAGATTTATGGTTGGATGGACGGTCGGAAAGAAAGGAGGACAACTAAGGGCCATATCGACTTCAATTGCCATGACTATCAAGTGTCTTTTACTTTAATTAGCAATTACAGAAAATGAATTCATTTAGCCGGACATAGAATTGATGTCCATGCTCCTCCATCTTCTACGCTTCTTCCCCCATCTATGACCGCCAGTTTCGAGATGTGGCTCTCCTCTTGGTCTTCGTCTTTTGCGTATTCTATTATGGTCTCCTTGAAAAGACATCTTTGCTAGAGCTTCTTCATTCATTCTATTAAGCCTACAAAATAGACTAGCCATCGCAACTGTGGTATTTGGTTACGTTTAACTAAGGTATCGTCGTCATACAGCTTATAGAGCTCGTGCTTCATATGACGCCTTTATTATTCATAAACGCATGCTGATACATGTATTTTTCTCACAAACACTGCAAGCACCACATCATCTGCTCTCGCAAGTATACATGCTTCGGAGACATACAACAGCACGGGTAGTATCAGTGTCTTGTATAGTCTAATTTTCGTCCGTCGAAAGATGGCTTTGCTCCCCAACTGTCTGCTCGGTCCAAAATATTGTCTGTTAGCCAAAATTATCCATCGTTTTATTTCAAACCCGTTGTCATTTGTTTTGATCACGGCAGTGCCGAGGTAGACAAAGTTGCTGACTATCTTAAAGTTGTAGTTCCTAACTTTTTCCATTTTCTTTATCTGATTTGGTTTATAGGACTTTGTGGGAGTTGATATCATCGCTTTGCCTTATCTCCATTTACTGCCAAACCAACTTTCGTTGATTCTCTTTCGATGCTTTCAAAGGCTGCAATTGCTTCTTAAGGTGATTGACGCATAATATCGATGTCGTCGTCATAGGCGAGTAGCTTATGTTCTCTTGTAAGTATAGTGCCATGCCTTTCCACATCTGCTTCTCATATTATCTTCTCCTGCAGGATATTGAAGAGAGCACACGATAGGCTGTCTTCTTGTCTGCAACATCGTTTGGTATTAAATGGTTCCGAGAGATTCTTTCCTATTCTTACTGAGGAACCCGTATCAGCAAGTGCCATCCTGAAGAGTCTTATTAATTTTGCAGAAATACCAAACTCAGACATGGCTTGAAAAACCTTTGAACGAAAAGCAGAATCGAAGGCGGCTTTGTAGTCAACAAAGAGATGGTAGGTGTTGACTTGTCCTTCTCGGGTCTTTTTCAGGATTTGACGCAGTGTGAATATCTATTCCAGGGTGGATTTACCAGGTCTAAAGCCGCATTGATAGGGTCCAATTATCTCATTGAGTTTAGGTTTTAATCTTTCACACAGTACGCCCGAGAGTATCTTGTATGCGATGGGGAGGAGACTTATTCCGCTGTAGTTGGCACATTCCGTCTTGTCTCCTTTCTTGTGTACGGGACATAGTAGGCTGAGGTTCCAATCATCGGGTATGCATTCTTCGAGTCAGATTGCGCAGATAAGCTATAAATAGTTCAGCGGGTAACCCGTCGTCTCCTGCTGCCTTGTTGTTCTTTTGTCGGGTCACTGCTACTTGGACCCCATTCTGACTAGGAGGTAAACATTCTATACCATCATCAGGGATTGGTTGTGCGGTATCCTCTTCGCCGCCAACATCGGACACTAGCAGTTGTGTACAATGTTCTTTCCATCACCAGCTCAGCATGTTATCTGTGTCTGTTACCAGATTTCCCACTATGCCTCTGCAGGAGGAAGTGCCTGCACCAAAGCCATCCATCGGTTTAATATTGAATTCGTTGGCAGAATTTCCGGACTTCATTCTGACTCCTGTACAACTCAATTCGCTCACATTCACGTCTTTCCATTTCCTTTTTATTTCTGCGGAATAGACGTTTCTCCCCTCTCCTTTTCCCCCGACACGTCTCCTTCATCTAGCACATTTCTACTGATTGCTGGGTTGCTCTATATGCCGTATTCTTGGCTTAAGTAGCATCTGGATATCCTTGATCGTACCATGGGTTTCTTGGAGGAGGCTTCCGGTACCCAAGTGCGGATTTCACGGCATTTTCCATGGAGTGGGCAATGGTTTGGCACTGCGCCTTTATATCATCGGAACAAGGAGTGCTTTCATCAAGCAGTTGGGTCAGTCGAGTGGAGTATGCCGCTGCCATCTGTTGTATTTCTAGCTTTGCAATATCCAGCATCGTTCTTTCCTCGCCATGTTCAAACGGGTGTCAATCTTTGCTTCAACAAAGTAATGATCCGAATCTATATTCGGGTGACAGCCATGTGGCCTTGTTTATATTTTTATGTTGAAATCTGGTGCTACTAACTACCATGTTTTTTGGCGCGGCGAAATCTATCATCCTCAACCCATTACTGGACGTTATCTCTTGGAGGCTAAACTTTCCAACTGTTGGACCATAAATGTCTTCCTTCCCTATCTTCGCATCAAAGTCTCCCATATTCTCTCTCTAGGTGCTCGTAGAAATGTCCTTGGTCTGTTCGTACTTGTCGTCCGTCGTGAAATGGGCCCAATGAAGCTGATGTTGAAAAATTTCGTCATCCCTCAGTGTTGCTATGGAGATCTTCCCGTGCCTTCACACTTCCTGTAAGGCGGTATTGTCTGCCTGTATTTCTCCCATACATCCGCCAGTGTGTATACTGCACCTTCGCAAATCATGGCTCTTAAAACGTTTCCGGGAGTCGTCAACATTTCAAGTTTTCCGAGTGATGGGCTTCTAACCCGACGACCGAAGGCATCTTTTTATACCCTCTTGATTTCTTTAGACTCTAGAGGACGCAATTCTTACCGATTTGTCTAAAATTTTGCATGAAGTGTGTTATTATGGCTTCCAACAATTACGCAATTTATGGTTGAAATCGGTTCCTAAACTGATAGAGCTCCATATTTGGATATGGCTACCAAAAGAAATATTTGCCATATACCCTACATTTTATATTCAACTCTTGAAAATATATAAATTTCACCATCCCAGCCCATGTGGGTTATTTAGAATTCTATCAAATAATTTTCAGGTTTAGGCCATGGCCACAAAAAAAGCTGGGGTGTCTTAAACCATCCACAAAGCAAGTATGAATGGCTAAACTGCAAAACACAAACGCATGTTCGGGCAACTCATAAATTTTTCCAAATGTCCTTTGCGCTCCAGTTTGATGGCAAGCATTGCTTATGTTCCACTTAGTGAGCCTAAGTGTTTTCTCCTTTATTTTTTTTTCATAATAAAATGTATGTTTATTTACACAGAAACACACATTCACATGTAGAGCACTAAAATAACTTAAAAATGAAATGAAATGAATGTGTAAAATATAAAATGTCTCCAACATTCGCAGAGAGACACTCGTGAGCTTATGGTGGTATTTTGCAATATTTTTTATTTTTTTTTTTAATATTTATTTGAATGCTGGGAAACGGAGGCCAACAAAATGTTGTCCTAAGGCACTTGGTCATTTTTTTTTTTGCTAGCTCACCGCAGGGGGGAGGTGCAGACATTGGGGGCCAAAGGAAATGACTGGGGACATAACATCGAAATAACCCCATAAGCATGAAGCGAAAATAAACTCAGGCCCGGACATATATGGCTTCACATATAAATATTTTGTTTTCCATTTTATTTTATAATGGGCAAATGCAAGCGTATCGTACATGATGCCCTGTGGCCGAGGAGAGAAATCTATAAATTTTATTTCATCAATTTGTTACTGTATAAATTCGTTTTTTTACATTTTTTTACTTTTGGCAATACTTTCTGTTTGTAATTTAAATTTCAGTTCACCTCACTGCAATCTCCAAACAAACAGATGAAAAAAAAGGTTAAAAGTACATCTGCATGTCGTTAGGCATTTGCCACTGCTTAGCCCAAGTAAGTGGTAGGAAACGTAGAAGAAAAAAAGGATATGCACAACAAATATTTATGAAGCAGATATAAATAGAGATACATCCAGTTTTATTTTTCATTTTGAACATTAGAAGTTGGCATTTTTGCAATTGGTATTCAAACTCCAGGCCATCTTGTGTTTGGTATACTAGTTTTTAGGTGTGAGCCTAAAAGAAAACCCATAACGAAAACTGAAACCGGAATTTTGGCTAAAGGTTAAAGTTCAGGCCATATCGCATTAAGTCCAGTCAAATGCAAAAACAGCATCATCAACATCGTAGTATGCCAGATTTTCAAAACTGCTACCACCCAGCTAAATGCACAAGCCATGGACCCACATGAAATACCAACAGCAAAGCAATTTACATAGTGACAACATCCTGGAATACCCCTGAGGCTTGCTTACGAAAATTGAGTCTTTTGTTTTGTTTCACCAGCCGAAACGGGTGAACTTGGCACATTTGCAATTGTTCCAAGCAAATTTCAATACCTGAAATCAAAACGTTGTTTAGCTTCACTTGTTTCTTCTGACATGGCAAATATTTGTTATTGCCCATGCACGAGCCGCGTTCTTTGGTGGCACAACATTCGATAGGTCAGCAGTGGCAATACGAGATGTTAGTTTAGGGAAGTGAGAAAGTTTGTTTTAGGCAAACTCTTGGAATTTTGGGAAAAATGCATTGGAGGACATATGAGAAATATTTCAAGTATTTTTCAAAAAAAAAAAATATATGGCTTAAAAGAGTTGTTGGTTTTTTTTTGCAATTTTTCACTAAAAATAACTTTGACTTTTGCACACAAAACAAATTAAAGGGAATCTGAACAAGCAACAATTAAAAAGGCTTTAAGTTCGGTCAGGCCTCGTGTATATATGTAAACCATCTTTCGTCAAAATCCGATGAAAAATGCATACCTTATGTCCCATAACAGCTTTATCGAAATTTAATTCGATTTGGACCAAATACCAAAGACCATTTTTCAATTGTGTATAAAAAAAAATATTGGTATAAACCGATCTGAACCATATACGAAATGGATGGCGAAAAGCCTAACGTAAGTCACTGTGTCAAATTTCAGTGAATTCGGATTATAAATGCTCCTTTTATGGCCCCATAACCTTAAATCGAGAGATCGGTTTATATGGCAGCTATATCCAAATCTGAACCGATCTGAGGCAAATCGAAGAAGAAAGTTAAAGGGCTTAACTTAACTCACTGTCCCAAATATCGGCGAAATCGTATAATAAGTGCGCCTTTTATAAGTTCAAAACCTTAAATCGAGAGATCGGTCTATATGGCAGCTATATCCAAATCTGGTCCGATCTGGGCCAAATTGAAGAAAGATGTCGAAGAGCTTAACACACCTCACTGTCCCAAATTTCGGTGACATCGGATAATAAATGCGCCTTTTATGGACCCAAAACCTTTAATCCAGAGATCGGTCAATATGGCAGCTATATCCAAATCTGGACCGATCTGTGTCATATTGCAGATGTCTGTCGAGGGGCTTAACTTAACTCACTGTCCCTAATTTCGGTGACATCGGACAATAAATGCGACTTTTATGGGCCAAAATTTTAAATCGACTGATCGGTCTATATGGCCGCTATATACAAATCTGGACCAAAGGGCCTAACACGACTCACTGTCCCAAATTTTATCAAAATCGGATAATAAATGTGGTTTTTATGGACCTAAGACCATAAATCGGAGGATCGGTCTATATGGCAGCTCTATCCTAATTGACGAAGGACGTCGAAAAGCCTAACACAACTTACAGTCCCAAATTTCAGCAAAATCGTATTATAAATGTGGCTTTTATGGGTCTAAGACCCTAAATCGGAGGATCGGTCTATATGGCAGCAATATCTAAATCTGGACCGCTCTGGGCTAAATTGAAGAAGGATGTCGAAGGGATTAAGATAACTCACTGTCCTAAATTTCAGCAAAATATTTATTAAATATTAGTGTAGGTCGGCTGGGATTGTACAATAAATGGGCCGAATCGATTCATATTTTGATATAGCTGCCATATAAACCGATCTTGAAGCTTGACTTCTTGAGTCGCAAGAGGGCGCAATTCTCATCCGATTTGGCTGAAATTTTACATGAGGTGTTTTGTTATGACTTTCAACAACTTTGCCAAATATGTCCATAATCAAATCAGTCCATAACCTAATATAGCTGCCATATAAACAAATCTGGGGACTTGACTTCATGAGCCTCTAGAGGGCGCAATTCCTATCCGAAGTGGTTGACATTTTGCATAACATGTTTTGCAATGACTTTCAAAAACTGTGCTTAGTATGGTTCAAATCGGTCCATAACCCGATATAACTGCCATATACACCGATCTTGAATCTTGACTTCTTGAGCCACTAGAGGGCGTAATTATTATCCGTTTTGGCTGAAATTTTGTACAAACGCTTCTCCTATGACTTCCAATATACGTGCCAAATGTGGTCTGAATCGGTTTATAGCCTGATACAGCTCCCCTATAAACCGATCTACCTATTTTACTTCTTGAGCCCCTAACAGGGGCAATTTTTATTCGATTTGGCTGAAATTTTACACAAAGACTTGTACTGTGGTCTCCAACATTCAATTCCATTAGCATTGCAATTCTTTTCTTTTATCCTTTGTCTAAAACGAGATACCGGGAAAGAACTCGACAAATGCGATCCATGGTGGGGGGTATATAAGATTAAGCACGCATTTAGTTGTTTTTGGTTGTTTGTATAGAAATATACACACCACAGAAGGATTTGGATATATTGATTGTCTGTCTGTCCGTCTGATCGTCTGTCTGTTGAAATCACGCTACAGTCTTTATAAATAGTGATATTGAGCTGAAACTTTGCACAGATCGGCTCAGATTTGGATATAGTTGCCGTATAGACCGATCCGCCGATTTAAGTTCCTCGGCCCATAAAAGGCGCTTTTATTGTCCGATATTGCCAAAATTTAGCACAGTGAGTTTCGTTAGATCCTTCGACATATTTTTTTAATTTGGCCTAGATCGGTCCAGATTTGGATATAGCTGCCGTATAGACCGATCCGCCGATTTAGGGTCTTAGGCCCATAAAAGCCACATTTATTGTCCGATTTTGCTGAAATTTGATACAGTGAGTTGTGGTAGGTCCTTCGACATATTTTTTAATTTGGCCTAGATCGGTTCAGATTTGGATATAGCTGCCACATAGGCCTATCCGCCAATTTAGGGTCTTAGGCCCATAAAAGCCACTTTTATTGTCCGATTTTGCTGAAATTAGGGACAGTGGGTTGTGTTATACCCTTCGACATCCTTCGTCAATTTGGCTCAGATCGGTCCAGATTTGGATATAGCTGCCATATAGACCGATCCTCCGATTTAGGGTCTTAGACCCCTAAAAGCCACATTTATTACCCGATTTTGCTGAAATTTGGGACAGTGAGTTGTGTTAGACCCTTCGACATCCTTCTTTAATTTGGCTCAGATCGGTCCCGATTTGGATATAGCTGCCATATAGGCCGATCCTCCGATTTAGAGTCTTAGGCCCATAAAAGCCACATTTATTATCCGATTTTGTCAAAATTTGGGATCGTGAGTTGTGTTATGCCCCCTTGACATTTTTTTTGCAATTTGGCCCATATCGGTCATGATTTGGATATAGCTGCCATATAGACCGATCTCTCGATTTAAGGTTTTGGATCCATAAAAGGCCCATTTATTGTCCGATTTCATTGAAATTTGAAAAAGTGACTTATGTTATGCTTTTCGACATCCGCATCGTTTATGGTTCAGATCGGTCTATATTTGGATATGGCTACCAAAATGACCAATATTTTGTTCTACAAAAAGGAACAATGACTTGTTTTTATTAGACCTCTCAATATCCGTCTCCAATTTGGTCAAAATAGGATAATGTTTCGATTAAGCTGCTATGGGGGTATAAATTATGCATTTTTCACCTGGTTATGACGAAAGGTGGTTTACATTTGGTGGGTATCCAAAGTTCGACCCGGCCGAACTTAATGCCTTTTTACCTATTTTATTTTAGTTATATTGCCTTATTTACACTTATAGAAGCATAGTTATAAATATTGGGTTGCCCAACAAGTAATTGCGGATTTTTCATATAGTCGGCGTTGACAAATTTTTTCACAGCTTGTGACTCTGTAATTGCATTCTTTCTTCTGTCAGTTATCAGCTGTTACTTTTAGCTTGCTTTAGAAAAAAAGTGTAAAAAAAAGTATATTTGTTGAAAGTTCATTCTAAGTTTTATTAAAAATGCATTTACTTTCTTTTAAAAAATCCGCAATTACTTTTTGGGCAACCCAATATTTTGGACGCATGTGCACAAATTCAACCATCTGAAAACCTCTGCCCATGTCCATTATAATCCGTTTGACATATAATGACATCACCCTATTTGTACTTATAGAGCAAATGTAGGGTCTTATATAAACGGTTGCCTTACCTTACTTATTTTAAAATTGTTATCATCAAATCCCTATTTTAAAAGATCATTTGGTGTGACAGCCACAAATTGACCGTTTAACGTTGTCCTCCATTCACTACCATAGCAAAACAACAACATTTATTTCCCGTGAACACAATTGAGAGTAAAAGTATTTGTTGTGGTAATCATCAGACATTAAGGATTCTTTACTAAAATCACATGCTCAAACTACAATCCAATGGTGGCTGCCAGCACACAAATTATCCTTTTGTGTGTGTGTGTGTGTTGAGAACACACAAACATGTGTGACATTTGCCATTGTATTGTGTTGTTGCTCTTTGATGATAATGTGTAATTTACATTAAGAGCTCAGCCCGGGGGTGCACTTCAATTTATTTCATTCTGTAAAACAGCAGCAAGCACTTGCAGCAAACATTACCACGCCACAGGATTCAAATTTTGCAAGATTCAAAGAGAAAAAGTGACAATAAATGTGATAGCCATCATTATCGCCCGCACCATGACAATGACAATGCGATGTGTGATAATTATGCGCTGTTGTTTGTAGTGATAATTAAGCGTAAAATTTTGCATAGCGAAAGAGTGGCAGAGTAGCTGCTGGATGCCGGACAGACAGACTAGAGACACTTTGTCTGAGCCAGGCACTTTTACACTCATTGGTGTGTTCATGTGAATAATCAGGGATCTGTTTTTATTTTTTTTTTGACTTTTTTACTTTTTTCCTTGTAATTCCTTTTTGGGTTTTGTTTTTAGTGTGTGTCTTAAAACAAAAAAGCCGCCATTTGTCCTATTTGTTGATTTGAAATTTTGTAACATGAGGAATTTTGAGTAGCTGCAACCGATGACCGACCATTCACCCGACCGATCTTTGGTGGCCAGAATTTTCTATGCTGCTGTCAGTTTCAAGTGGGCAATTACCAGCACTCTATGGGTGTGTAGTTGATGCGAGTACCATTAACGCCTTTGTCACCAGGGACTGTTGTTTTTGTTTTTTTTTTCTGGTACTCATTCAAAAAAAGGGTGTTGACAAATCCATTTCTAAATGATATTGCGCAAATTTCACTGGAACTTGGGTTATTTGAGCATGGGGTGTTGGGTGACTCCAATTGCTGTAAAGTAGAATTTTATTCATTTACACTTCAAGTGGATATCTATGTATAGCTTTGGGTTTTCAATGCAATGGAAAATTTTCCTCATGATAAGCCATGCCACATATGTACATAGAGATACCTACATATGTCTGTTGAGTGTTATTTGAAGGCTGGCCTCAATATTTATTGCAGACCAAAGAAACATTTAGGGCGTCTGAATGTCTCAGTTTTGTAGTGCATTATTATGAAAATCAACATCATCATCATCATCACCGCCACAAATAGCAACAACACCATGGCCTATGATGAGTTTACAGTTTGGCATTGCAATTGGCCACAGTGAGTGAGTGAGTGAGTGAGAGCCCTCCAATATTATCATCATTAGTATTTTGCTACAATTCACACAATTCATTGCATGTGTGACATACATTTGAAATTTTTGCTATTCACAAATGTTTTTCTTCTGTACTCTACTCTTCTTTTCTCCTAATTTTTATAGCATATCTGGCTTACATTTCTAGTGTAATTGCTTATTTACTTTGGCATGTCGTTGATTTTGAATTTCAACCCATATATTGGGTTGCCCAAAAAGTAAGATTTTTCATACAGTCGGCGTTGACAAATTTTTTCACAGCTTGTGACTCTGTAATTGCATTCTTTCTTCTGTCAGTTATCAGCTGCTACTTTTAGCTTGCTTTAGAAAAAAAGTGTAAAAAAGTATATTTGATTAAAATTCATTCTTAGTTTCATAAAAAATGCATTTACTTTCTTTTAAAAAATCCGCAATTACTTTTTGGGCAACCCAATAGAATATTTGAACTTTGGTAAATTTCCAGTTTAGTATTTAGTTTTGGTTGCGGATTTACTACAATGCGTTTAAATTATACCCTGCTCCACTAACGGGTAACACTTCTATTTATTTTATTTTATTTTTTTCATATATTTTACCAACTGGCCCGGTGTGCTTTGCTTCATTTTTAAGTGGTCCAAATTTGAAAATATTTTACTGTCGTATTTAACCCTCGCCTACGTTTCGTTAGAATTCCATATTGTGCCGTTTGCTACACATGTCTATTCGGGCCATAATTTTGAAGTGAGGCGACCCCCCAGGAATCGACCAAAAGTATTCTCAAATACCTTTCGTTTGAGTCCCATATTGTCGCATACGGTGTACATGTTGATTTAAGGTAATAGACCCCACCTTGACCTTGAGATCAGAATAGGTTACATACTCTGCTCTCAAGTACCTATCGTTTGAATGTACCAATAGGCCTACCTGACCGTTTGGGTGAGGGGCTTCCCCCCTGGAATTTGACCGGAAATTTTTATATTTATAATTATTGTACTCTACTTCGAATAACCTTTCATTTGATACCCATATTGTCGGTATCGCGGAAGGGGGAAAGACCCTCCCCCTTATACCAAAAACACAACCCAAAATCAAAAGTGGACCGATCGGCACAATATAGGTATCAAATGAAAGCTGTTGGAGCGTAGAATGCGAATATGGTATAAAAATTTGAGTCTAAGTATCCAACGGGCCGCCACAACCCCAAAACTCCCCCAAACAGACATATTGGACGTTCATTTTGATATGGGGCTCCAATGAAAGGTATTCCGGAGTAGATTTCGAATCTGGCATTCAAAATCAGATCAAAGTATAAGTGGTCACGCCAGCCCTCAAAAACGCCATTAGACCCATTATGATTGTATGATACTTGGCTGAACCGATTTTCTTAAAATGTTCATAGATTGTGTACATTTTTGTGTGGAAGGAAACATAGGATATATAACTTTTAGATGTCGGGTGAAGGCGGACGCTCCCCCTAACCCCAAAAACGCCACCCATATGCGATAGTGGTCCGATGGGATGGAATAATAATAATCAAACGAATATGGTATTAACCCCAAAACTCCTCTAAATAGAAATATTCGAAGTTTATGTCAATATGGGACAGGCAGTAGATTACAAATAGGGCATAAAACATTAGGTCCAAGTAATGGGAGGTGGCCCCCTCCCAAATACCCCCAAATGGGCATATAAGCCGACCATGGCTACATGTGAATCAAGGTGCGTTCAAGTCTAGATGGCGCTTTTTCTCCTAAAGATACGTCAAATGGGTTATTTGACCCAATATGACAATATGGGACTCAAATGAAAGGCAAAGTGCAGGTGGCCACCCCAGCCCCAAAACATCCTCCAAATGGTTCATATTTATCGGCAATATGGGGCTCAAATTAAAGGGGTTTGGAAGTGCAGCACGAAGTGCAGCATCGTCTTTTCTTCGATATAGCTGCTATGGGTGCATAAATAATGCATTTTTCACCGGATTATGATGAAAGGTGGTTTACATATATAACCGTGGTGGTGGGTATCCAAAGGCCGAACTTAATACCATTTCGCTTGCTATTTTAAACTGGCTTATTTTTTGCTGGTTTTCTTGGTTCAATCCCACTGTACGGTGTGGGATTTCAATAGGGCGCTTGAGGATGAGACATCCGCTGAAAGGCTGGTCACCTTTTGCCGGGAAGTATTTATTAGGAGACGAACGCGAGTTTGTGGAGTCGTGAATACACGCTAGGTATCCATAACGAGGTGTTGGTGTACTGGAGCTGCCGAATGGTTTTGGGCTGCGCTTGACAAGGCCTGCCTCACCCATGTTGATACTGTGGCGTTTCCTCATTTTTGATTCTTGTTGCCTTCGTGGTTGGCGAGAAGATCAGAAAAAAAACAACCCAATCATATACTGAGCATCATACATTTGTTGCTAACAATGGACCATTTAGCAGGCATCTCGCTGTTCCGAAATTGAAAACATTTTGCTATAACAGTAAAATTTCACTTTTTTTTCAAATGTTTTTTCATGATTAATTTCGGATTTTCGTTAAATGATAGATATCAGCTCAAGAAACCCCTGGGGAGATTCGCAGCTGTGGAAGTTGGTCAGTATGGTGTTAAAATTTAGTGTATTAGTAAATTGATTTTTGAAAACCAAGATAAACAGAAGTTGTAGACCTTACAACGTTCCCATACTACCACTGCATTATCATGTATGCAACTCATTTTTCAAGCTAACATGAGAATGTCTGCAATATGATTTTTCTGGGAATGACTTTTTGGTAAGTTCCTAAAACCAATGATTTCTTTTTAACCTACATAACAATCAAATGCAGTTGCAAGTACTCAGCATGCTTTCACTCTATCATATGTGCCAGATCTTTGTAGAACTATGGAAAAATAGCAAGCAGTTAATATTACTTATGGTTTAGATGAGTAATTGTTTGGTTTTGTTATCCTTTTGAACTAAGCAGGACACACAAAATCATTCCAACATGGTTTTTTTTCACACGCATAAACATAAATTCCAGTTTCCCTTTGAAGTGACGACGATTCCCCCTTGAGAGCTAACATATCACTCTGTATATCCTTTTTTTTAATTTTTGTTACTTTTGTGCATCCTTGTAATGCTTTTGCAAGTCTCCAAGAATAATGTGAGATGACCATTGGTGGTATTTGGAGCATTTATAAATGAATTGTTTGCATAAATCATACAATTATAACAAATCACTTTAACTTTTGCTATTCAATTTGAGTTTGACAAAAGGAAATGCCAACAAGAGAGCAAGAAAATGAACTGGAAGTTGTTTTATGGTGATAAATGTATGTCAATATATAGTAACAAGCTAGCAAAGTTGGTTGGCACTAGAGAAAAGTGGGTCAGAAAATAAAGGCAATGATAGTTTAGAAAAATAAATAAAGAAATAGAAAAGAAAAACAGGAATACAAATAAAACCAGAAACTTGGACCGGGCTGTGTACCCAAAACCATGCGAAATTGCCCATAAACATTGCATTAAGGAATAGAGGTTAACTTCTCATATATTAATGAGTGCTGTTCGATTTAATTTTAAGTTCGATGATGAGGGACCTCTTTTTTATAGCCGCGTCCGAACGGCGTGCCGCAGTGCGACATCTCTTGGGGAGAAGATTTTACATAGAGTAGTACCCCAAAAATGTCGCCAACATTAACCAGCATAACCACTCCTGAAAATTATCTTTAAGAAAATTTTCTTAGTAACAACTGGAATAATTCTCTCATACCAATGGGTGATTTGTATGTATTTTTTTTTTTCACTAGGGGCCAAAAAATTGTGAATTTTCCTTTTCCTTTTGGACCAATGTGATCCACTTTTTATAATTTTAAATTTTTTGAATAAAAACTAAAATTTGGAGTTAATTTCATGTGAAGTAGTTATACACAGAAAAAGAGAGAATGCTTTCATGAATCAAAAATATCAAAAAGTATTGCCTATCCCTTAGGCTGCACGAGCAATAGAAAGTAAACTAGGTGGAGTTTTAAGCTAGGAATAGTACACGGATTTTTATGGCGGTTGTTCCGCCGATTCTCACCTATGGATGCTGGGTATAGCATCGGGCAGCTTGTAAGGGCTCAAGAAGTCAAATCGGGGGATCGGTTTATATGGGAGCTGTATCAGGTTATAGACCAATTAGGATCGTACTCGGCCTTTTTTCCTCCTTTTTTCACTAGGGACAAAAAATTGTGAATTTTCCTTTTCCTTTTGGACCAATGTGATTCACTTTTTATAATTTTAAATTTTTTGAATAAAAACTTGGAGTTCATTTCACGTGAAGTAGTTACACACATAAAAAGAGAGAATGCTTTTATGACTCAAAATTATCAAAAAGTATTGCCTATCCCTTAGGCTGCATGAGTAATAGAAATTAAACAAGTTGGAGCTTTAGGCCAGGAACAGTACACGGATTTTGACAGCAGTTGTTCCGCGAATTCTCATCTATGGATGTTGGGTATAGCATCGGGCAGCTTGTAAGGGCTCAAGAAGTCAAATCGGGGAATAGGTTTATGTGGGAGTTATATCAGGTTATAGACCGATTAGGATCGTACTCGGCCTTTCTTCCTCCTTTTTTTCACTAGGGACAAAAAATTGTGAATTTCCTAGGAGCTATGTCAGGTTATAGACCGAACTCGGATCGTACTTGACACAGTCAAAACAGAACACCACATGCAAAATTTCAGCCAAATCGGACAAAAATTGCGGTTTGTAAGGGCTCAAGAAGTCAAATCGGGGGATCGGTTTACATGGGAGCTGTATCAAGTTATAGACCGATTTGAACGGTACTTAACACAGTTGTTGAAAGTCATAATAGAACACCACATGCAAAATTTCAGCCAAATCGGCTAAAAATTGCGGCTTGTAAGGGCTCAAGAAGTCAAATCGAGAGATTGGTTTATATGGGAGCTATATCAGGTTATAGAATCGAACCACTATTCGAAACAGATAGACACGGATAAACAACAATTTATACCTGAATGGCCGTCCTCCACCAAGTTTAGGTTAGATAAGGTTGAATGGGTCGCCCACCAAAGGTGAGTTCACTCGGAGGCCAGTTTGACCCATTGTGGTACCCTAGAGAGAGAAAGGGAAGAAAAAGGAAAATGTGAGACCTCGTACTGGAGGTTATACTCTAATAAAAAGAAAGAAAAAAAGACAGGAGGAGTGGGGAAAACCTGAACGGGAGATGAAGAACCGCCCTTGGCTACGAAAGCATGGACCTAACCACGCCGGAGCTTGCGTCACTCCCCCCCCCCCCACCCCACCCCATTCGGAACCATCCTGTTCCCTCAATAAATCTCAGTAGAGATTCCAAAGGTACGTTCGCCCAGATCACAGAAGAAACGCCTCCCCAGAAAGGAGAGCCTACAGACCCGGACAGGAACAAAGCAAGTGCTCAAAAGTCTCCTCCTCATCCTCATCGAGGCAACTCCTACAGAAGTCATTGTGCGGTACTCCATGTCACAGTGTCCGGTTATGACCCCTGTCAAAGTACTCATCGACCTTTTATCGAACGCCAGCAATTCCCTCGTCCTCATCCGGTCGATGACCGGCCTTCGCAGTCCGGCATCCATCCACCGTGTCCCACCTCGCCACCGACGCCGCCCTGGCCATTCCCTCTACTATGTTCAGTAAATCGACAAATGGCTCATAGGCAAGACCGATGATTGGTCCACATCGTGGGCCCGGAGCCTATCCAGGAATTCCAAACAGTCCGCCCCGCATTTCGACCTCACCATCACCTCATCTCTCGACCCCAAGACTTTGAGCGCCGCCATACTGTCCACATAAATTTTTAGTTTCAAGGGCGGTAAATCCCTCACCAGAATTCCTCTTGCGACTACAGCAATGGCACAGACCTCTGCCTGAAAGACCGTATACTATAGTCGGCACTAGTGCCAGGTAGTCGGATATTCTCCTCACTCTACCCTCCGCATCCATAACACCCAGAATCGAACCGTGTCCGCAACCATCCTCCTTCAGCATGCGGAGCTCTCTCAGGCTAAGCGCTGCCCTGACGGCGCAGTTCCAAATATATGCCCCAATGGGCTGCATATCCAACATCGCCTCCAGACATGCCTGTGGTGCGGATCTCAACGCCCCTGTAATTCCGACGCAGGCCAGTCTCTGGATCTTCTCGAACTCCTTTGCACGCGCCCTTTTCCCTACGGCGTCGCACCATCCTCCACCAATGTCTGTCGTATATGACAGCTATATCCAAATAGTAACCTTTTATGGACTTAAAACCTTAAATCGGAGGATCGGTCTATATGGCAGCTATACAAAAATCCAAATCGGACAGACATGACTAGATTTTTACAACGATCAAGAATATATATACTTTATAGGGTCGGAAATGGATATTTCGATGTGTTGTAAATGGAATGACAAAATGAATTTACCCCCATCCTTCGATGATGGGTATAAAAAGTTCACAAAGTGCTTTTGGGACATAGCATACTTTTGGGCGCCTATTACTCAGGTAACTGTAAGAATACCCAATAGAATTTTTGCAATTTTACATTTTTATCTGTCTTAACTGTCATATTCATAACATTTGAATGTCGTTGTTGTTTTTTATTGTTGCTCTTGCTGCGTTTTGTTTTTATTCAACATGACCTATAAATTAGCGAAAGACAAAACCCTTACATACATATGTTTACACGACCAGACTCACTAATACTTTGGTAAAGAGGCACGGAAATAGCCTATACTAGAGAAGCGTATGGAAATTTCATTCATTCATTCATAAAACTTGAAGCTGGAAGCAGTGAAACAAAACAAAAAATCAATAAACCACATACAGATAGACAGACAGTGGCAGAGGAACATGGAGTGAAAGAGCGCGAGAGAGACATTGAGGAGGGCAAGCAGGCAGGCAGGCAGCAGGCATACTGAATGGTTTGCTATTTCAAACAGGATTTCATAGAGAAAAATTCATTAAGAGCTACATGTGGCTGTGTATGTGTGTAGAGGGTGTAAAACTACGGATCCATGATGACTGGCCCAGCATACAAAACATGCGATAGACAGAAAGACAGACAACTCTTATAAGCACATCAGCAGCGCTTACGCTGACGACGACGATGTAAACTTTGGTTTTAATGAATGAGTTGATGTTTTTGTGTTTTGTTTTTTTTTTCTTCTTCTTCTCTTGCTTCATATATGGCTGTTTCGTCAGGACATGGTTTTGCTGCGTCGTCGTATTGCTTCCTATTCATGTATGGTGTACATTCATAAGCTTTTGAAATGAGCCTAAATGTCTGTGAAGATATTTGCAACAAGAACAACATCAGTGGCCACCACAGTGACGACGAGATCTACTCGCATGAGTATGATGACGGGACACGTTGACAACAGGCAACCAAGCACATACACAAACACCTTATCATTACCATAAGCCCGACCAGACCAGATTAGTACTTCTCCCCCTTAGTGACTTACCCTCAATTTGGTACTTTGGCCTCCTTCAGTGGTTGTTGACAAGACATTGCATCATCCTCATCATCAACATCATCATCATCATCGTCATACAGCAACAAAACTACAATAACATCACCCCTATATGTGTAAGGTCCAAAGACTAAATGCTACTCTTTTGGCCCAGAGGCGAAAAACAACAATACCACCTAGCCACCAAGGCGTTTCAAAAAGTCCTTGACGCTTCATTGAGGAAAAAAAATGTAGCTACACCAATTGAGAAAACATTGGACAAGAAATAACACAAGGAGAAGAAGAAGACGATGACAAAAACAATGGCCCTTCTTAAGAATATGAAAATGAAAAAAAGCAACCCCCAAATTCTGCAGACAATCAACAGCGTCATCAACAATTTTCCAACAATTTAGTTTAGAGTGTCACACACACTCACAGTAGAGCCAAAATGGCAACAGAGAATAAAGAGCTTAGGAAACGCGTTTTTATTACGAAACAATTTTTCTCACAACAGCAATACATTTTTCTGGTGGAAATGAATGGTCACACACAGAAAAAGCTCAACACTAAAGTATTTCAATTTGCGGCAAACACCAATACTATTGCCTGCCTTGACCATCTTTTCATTATACTTAAAAGTTATGAATGAATTTGGTGGTTGATTTTCCATTGAACTGCTTCGTAGTGGTCCAGGGCTTAAAGCTCAAATGGCCAAGTATACAACACTGAATATACAACCAATTCAGTGTTTTAGGTGCTATGAAAAACGATTTATAGTTAAACATTAAGAAGAAATGACCAAGCTGACCGTTTTAATAATTTGGGGGGTTGTAACCAAAGATTTGGACATTCTGTTTGGATAAGGTTTGACTGAATAGATGGCCCATCACAAAAGCCAGTTTACTAGGATATCTCACTGAAAGGAAGTCCTTAAGATTGATACGACCTCCAGGCAACCTCCTGCTTAGAATCAACAAGGAAAGATGCATAATGGTAGACTTGGGATCTGTGGATCTACAGAGAAACACCTTAAGAGGAAGAACAAGTAAGGATGTGCAAAGTTCGGCCGGGCCGAATCTTATATAACCTACACCATGGATAGCATTTGTCGAGTTCTTTGCCCGGTATCTCATTTAAGGCAAACAAAGAATAATGAATAAGAACTGTTATGGTATTGGAGTTATACCAAGTTGTAGTCCGATTCGGACCATAAATGAATTGAATGCTGAACATTCAGATTAGAATTGCGCCTTGTAGGGGCTCAAGAAGCAAAATCGGGAGATAGGTTTATATGGGAGCTGTATCAAGCTATGGATCGATTCAGATCATATAGGACACGTATGACGAAGGTCATGGGAGAAGTCGTTGTACAAAATTTCTGCTAGATCGGATGAGAATTGCGCCCTCCAGAGGCTCAATAAGTCAATATCCCAGATCGGTTTATATGGCAGCTATGCCAGATTATGAACCGATTTGAGCCATACTTAGAACACTTGTTGGAAGTCATAACAGAATATCTCGTGCAAAATTACATCCAAATCGGATAAGAATTGAGCCCTCTAGCGGCTCGAGAAGTCAAGACCAATGATCGGTTTAAATGGCGGCTATATCAGGTTATGTACTGATTTGCGCCATAATAAATGCAGTTCTTGGAAGACGTAACAAAACACCTCATGCAAAATTTCAGCCAAATCACATGATAATTGCGCCCTCTAGCGGCTCAAGAAGTCAAGATCCAATATCGGTTTATATGGCAGTTATATCAGGTTATGTACCGATTTGCGCCATACTAGACACAGTTCTTGGAAGACTTAAAAACCACCTCATGCAAAATTTCACCCAAATCGGATGAGAATTGCGCCCTCTAGCGGCTCGAGAAGTCAAGATCCAAGATCGGTTTGTATGACAGCTATACCAGGTTATGTACCGATTTGCGCCATACTAGCCACAGTTCTTGGAAGACGTAAAAAATACCTCATGCAAAATTTTAGCCAAATCGGATGAGAATTGCGCCCTCTAGCGGCTCAAGAAGTCAAGATCCAAGATCGGTTTGTATGGCAGCTATACCAGGTTATGAACCGATTTGAACCATGCTTAGCACAGTTGTTAAAAGTCATAACAGAATATTTCGCGTAAAATTATATTTAAATCGGAACAGAATTGCGCCTTCTAAAAGCTGAAAAAATCAAGACCAATGATCGGTTTATGTGGCAGATATATCAGGTTATGAATCGATTTTGACAATACTTTTCACAGTTGTTGGAAGTGATCCAAAACACCACGTGCAAAGTTTCAGTCAAATCGGACGAGAATTGCGCCCTCTAGAAGCTCAAGAAGTCATGACCCAAAATCGATTTATATGGCAGCTATATTAAAACATGGACCGATCTGGCCCATTCACCATCCTAACCGACCTAAAAAGTATTTCTGCAAAATTTCAAGCGCCTAGCTTTACTCCTTGGTGTCTTAGACGCATATTTCGAGGTGTTACAAACAGAATGACGAAATTAGTATACCCCCATCTTATGAAGGAGGGTACAAAAAGGTGACGAAGTGGTAGCGTAAGCGTATACAGATGACGTAGCTTTTGCGGTTAAGGGTAAGTTTCCCGTCACTCTTAGAGATTAACTTCAAGAAGCCCTATGTACGACAACGAAGTGGGCTACTGAAAGTGATCTAGGCTGAAATCCGTCTAAGACGAAAGTTGTTATATAAGCAGGAGATACAATTTACCCACAGCGCCACCTGTCTCCTTGGAAAGAAGGAGAGAATGTTTCATTTACTGAAAGTACAAAATACCTGTGTGTTTTGCTGGACAGGAAATTGAGCTTCAAATGAAACATGCTGGATGGGGCAAGGAATTCAATTCTTGCCCTGTTAAACTGCAAGAGAGCCATTGGTAAAAGTTGGGGTTTAAATCGTTTGTCATGCACTTGGTGTATACTGAGTTGTCAGACCTGTAATAATATATGGTGTTGTGGTCTGGTGGACAGCCAAACTGTTTAATACTTAACCGGATGCAAAGGATGAATTGTTTGTGCATCACAGCCGCACAGAGAACGACACCATCTAATGCACTGTATTAATGCTTCGCCTAATGTCACAGTAGCTTAGAGGTTAGCATGTCCATTTATGACGCTGAACGTCTCGGTTCGAAACCTTGCAAGAACACCTCAAAAAAAAAAAAAATTCTGTGGTGGCTTTCCCTGCTAATATTGGTGACATTTGTGATGTCATGTAAAATCTTCTCCCTAAAGAGATATCACACTGCGGCACTCTGTTAGGAATCGGCTATAAAAATGAAGTCCTCTATTATTGAGCTTAAACATGAGTCGGAAAGCACTCATGGAGTTTGCCTTTATCTCTTAATGAAATCTTCATGGCCAAATTTGCATATTGTGGCTGGGTAAATTGCTGCTACTACTGCTGTGATGCTAAAGGAGCTTTCTTTTAGGTCATGCAGTGGCTACGGACACTGTGTTATACAATGTGTTGATACAATGCCCTATGTTCCAGGCAGTGTGGACTACACACTAACGATCAGTATTTTTTTGATAAATGTGCTGTAAAACTATTCCTGATTTAATGAGATGTCTGAATAGTTCAAAGTCACATATTCTGAGTGCCGAGCCACAGAGATATCCTATCACATTGCAGGGAAACTGGAAACAGTGGATATGCCCATAAGTGAGGTCTACGCTAATTTGTATGATTCGACACAGATAATAATCCTGAAAAACAACAACTTTTGCCGAAACAGCGACTACGAAATTTGTTAATTTTCCTGCAACAATTTATTTTAAATTTCAACGACCCAACATACAAATTTGTTTTTAAAAGCCACTTTTTGCAAGCCAACATATAACAACAACATCAATTTATCCATAAGCAAGACAAAAACTATTTTAGCAGTCCACATCATGTGCTTTGCTGCATAGCTTTGGGGTGGTAGTGTTTTTATACCCTCCTCCATAGGATGTCCATCCGTCCATCGGTCTGTCGAAAGCACGCCAACTTTCGAAAGAGTAAAGCTAGGCGCTTGAAATTTTGCACCAATACTTGTTATTATTGTAGGTCAGTTGGTATTGTAAATGGGCCAAATCGGTTTATGTTTTGACATAGCTGCCATATAAACCGATCTTGGGTCTTGACTTCTTCACCTCTAGAGGGCGAAATTCTTATCCAATTTGGCTTCAATTTTGCACGTGGTGCTTTGGTATAGCTTCCAACCACTGTGCTAAGTATGGCGCAAATCGGTACCTAACCTGATATAGGTACCATATAAACCGATCTTGGATCTTGACTTTTTGAGCCACTAGAGGGCGCAATTCCTATCCGATTTGGCTGAAATTTTTCATGAAGTATTTTGTTTTGACTTTCAACAACTGTTCTTCGTATGGAGCAAATTGGTTCATAACCTGGTATAGCTGCTATATAAACCGATCTTGCATCTTGACTTCCTGAGCCGCTGGAGGGCGTCATTCTTATCCGATTTGGCTGAAATTTGGCATGAAGTGTTTTGTTATGACTTTTATCAACGGTGCTAAGTATGGTCCAAATCGGTTTATGACCTGGTACAGCTGCCATATAAACCGATCTTGGATCTTGACTTCTGGAGCCTCTAGAGGGTGCAGTTATTATCCCAGTTGCCTGAAATTTTATAAAACGGCTTTTCCCATGACAATCAACGTACATGTGAGGGTTTTTTATACCCACCACCATAAGATGGGGGGTATACTAATCTAGTCATTCCGTTTGTAACACCTTGAAATATTCGTCTAAGACCCCATAAAGTATATAAATTCTTGATCGTCTCGACGCTTTGAGTCGATCTAGCCATGTCCGTCCGTTTGTCGAAATTACGATATAGGTGGAACGCGTAAAGCTAGCCGCTTGAAATTTTGCACAGATGCTTAATAGCAATATAGGTCGCAGGGGATTGCGAATGGGCCCTATCAGGTCAGATTCAGATAGAGCTCCCATATAAACGTATCTCCCGATTTGACTTCTAGAGCCCTTTCAAGCCGCAATTTTTGTCCGATTTGGCTGAAATTGAGTAAGTAGTGTTCTATTTTGACTTCCAACAACTGTGCTAAGTAAGGTTCAAATCGGTCTATAAACTGATATAGCTCCCATATAAACTCAAATCTCCCCATTTAACTTCTTGAGCCCCTGGAAGCCGCAATTTTCGTCCGATTTAGCTAAAAGTTTCCATATAATATTCTGTTATGACTTTCAACAACTGTGCTAAGTACGGTCTAAATGGGTCTAAAACCTGATATAGCTCCCATACAAACCGATCTCACGATTTGACTTCTTGAGCCGCTAGAGGGCGCAATTCTCATCCGATTTAGCTGAAATTTTCAACATAGCGTTCTGTTATGACTTCCAACAACTGTGTTAAGTACGATCCAAATGGGTCTATAACCTGATATAGCTCCCATATAAACCAGTCTCTTGATTATTCTTCTTTCGTTCCTAGAAGCTTTAATCTTTGCTGGTTTGACAGAAGTTTGGTATGCAAATGCAAATTTTGCCCCTTTTCCACTAAGGAACAGGGGCAAACTTTTTGCATATCAATGAGTGCTCTCCGATTCAAGTTTAAGCGCAATGTCAAGGGGCCTCCTTTTTATAGCCGCGTACGAATGGCGTGCCGCAGTGCGACAACTCTTTGGAGAGAAGTTTTACATGGCATAGTAGCTCATAAATGTTGGGGGCGGAGACCACCGCTGACAATTTTTTCTGCTGGTCTCACCAGGATTCGACTCAGGCGTTCAGCGTCATAGGCGGATATGCTTACCTCTACACTACGGTGGCCTCCTTTGAATTATGCCCTTAAATTTAATTTATTTCGTAAACATTTTAAGCAGAATCTATGGTGGTGAGTTTCCAAGATTGGGTGCGGCCGAACGCTTTTACTTGCTTTAAAACACGTAGTCACTTCAAATGCAGCATATATTGCAATATAGATTTCTGACCTTATAAAGTATATATGTTCTTAATCCTTGTAAAAATCGGAGACGATGTAGCCGGATCCGTCCGTCTGTCTATCCTGGTGTCCGCTCATCTGTCCTTCCATCTCTCTAGCCGTCCGTTCGTCCGTCTATCCGTCCGCCCGTCTCTTCGTTTATCCGCTCGTACGTCTATCCGTTCATCCTTCTATCCGTCCGTCCGTCCCTTAGTTTATCCGCTCGTCCGTCTGCCCGTAGGCCTCTTCGTTTATCCGCTCGCCAGTCTGTCGGTCCGTCCGTCCGTCTGTCAGCCCTTTTTCTCGGTTCGTCTGTTAAAATCACTGTACAGCATTTATGCATAAAAGTTATGATAATGAGCCGACACACCGCACAGATTAATTCTTTGTTCAAAGACAGTTTTCGAAGATGGGCTATATCGGTTTCTAACTTGATATAGCTGCCATATAGACCAATCTTCCGATTTAATATATTACGACCATAAAAAAATATTGACTATTGGTTTGCCCAAAAAGTAATTGCGGATTTTTTAAAAGAAAGTAAATGCATTTTTAATAAAACTTAGAATGAACTTTAATCAAATACACTTTTTTTACACTTTTTTCCTAAAGCAAGCTAAAAGTAACAGCTGATAACTGACAGAAGAAAGAATGCTATTACAGAGTCACAAGCTGTGAAAAAATTTGTCAACGCCGACTATATGAAAAATCCGCAATCACTTTTTGGGCAACCCAATATAATGCTGGGTTACGAGTTATATATTCGTTTGGAAATATATTGATTGTGGTAGTCATTCAAATACCAGCCACCTGAATTTAATGCGCTTTTGTATTTTCTTTAATTAATATTGCAATTATTAAACAAATGAAAATCATTGTTGTGCAAAATTTTTATAAATTGCTCAAAATAAACTACAAAAGTTTCTAGAACAACAAAAAAAAAAGCCAATTAAAATTAGTGAAACCTAAAACCACTCATTTAAGTTTATATAAACAGAAACGGTGGAGTACTAACAACAGGATTCCCCCGCCCTCACATATACACATGCACCGTAAAATACATTATCAAATACCACAGCAATTGCATATTATCATGATTTCTACAATTTCATACAGCATCACATGGTGTCTCTTAGCAACATAGCCACACAACATATGTGGTAGTATTGGAGAAAAACATTCTCTCAACTTTTATGGTTGTATTGTTTGTATTTAGATACCGTGTGGGTTTTTCAGCTCTCATATTCATAGAAAATGCTGTTGGCTTTGCCATTGTTATCTTTTTTTTTTTTGTCTTTTTGCCATCGGTTTTTTTTGGCAAGAATAAATTTTGTTGTTTTTATTATTTTCTCTGTTCGGTAAATTCGTTAGGTGAAAGGTTAAAGGTTATGGTTTCTTTTCTACAAGGTACTGTCATAATAAAATTCACTTATTACATATTCAATTTGACATTTATCAGGTAAAAGCCTAAGGGGCGAAATAAAATCATAAAAAATGATAATTAATCAAAAAAATACAAATTTCAATGAAACACTGCGATTTAAGAATTCTAATGAATTACATAAAAAAAGAATCTGTGTCAAAAATTGAATTTAAAAAAAGGAAGCCAATAATTTTTTTAGATGTCCTAAATGTGTGGATTCTTTTTATTTCGATAGCCATTTTGTAGAACTGTGCTCCTCGTCTATGGTAGTGACATTTGACACGAGTGGCAAACTGATACAAAAGTTTTGAGTATTTGTATACCCTCATCCATTGGATGGCGGTATATTAATCTCGTCATTCAGTTTGTAACATAACGAATTCTATTAAATAAAAATGAAATTGTTGCTCTTCGTTTGTACTCAAAAATCGCTGAACAGAGTTTCATGTCCGTCTGTCTGTCGAAAGCACGCTAACTTCCGAAAGAGTAAAGGTAGCCGCTTGAAAATTTTCACAAATACTTCTTATTAGTGTAGGTCGGTTGGTATTGTAAATGGGCCATATCGGTCCATGTTTTGATATAGCTGCCATATAAACCGATCTTGGGTCTTGACTTCTTGAGCCTCTAGAGTGAGCAATTCTTATCCGATTTGAATGAATTTTTGCACAACGTGTTTTGTTATGATATCCAACAACTGTGCCAAGTATGGCTCGAATCGGTCCATAACCTGATATAGCTGCGATATAAACCGGTCTCGGATCTTGACTTCTTGAGCCTCTAGAGATCGCAATTATTATCCGATTTGCCTGAAATTCTCTGACGGATTCTCTCATGACCATCAACATACGTGTTTATTATGGTCTGAATCGGTCTATAGCCCGATACAGCTCCCATATAAATCGATCTCTCTATTTTACTTCTTGAGTCCCCAAAGGGCGCAATTCTTATTCGAATTGGCTGACATTTTACACAGGTCTCCAACATATAATTTAATTGTGGTCCAAACCGGACCATATATTGATATCGCTCTAATAGCTGAGCAAATCTTTTCTTATATCCTTTTTTGCCTAAGAAGAGATGCCGGGAAAAGAACTCGACAAATGCGATCCATGGTGGAGGGTATATAAGATTCGGCCCGGCCGAACTTGTTTGTTATCTGAAGGGGGGCGGACCCTCCCCCTTACTGATTTAAGACCCATAGCCCTGAATATTTGGTAGCCATCAAAATATTCATTATCGGGCTCAAAAAATCGTGCTCTACAACGATGCTGATATCATTTCAGGGTCGGTCCCCCTCTTCTCCCCTCAAACCGGCAATGTTTTCCTACTATGGCAATAAGAGGCTCAAATGGTAGATATTGAATATATTTGTGGATTATGGCAAAAAGGGCCTCAAATCTGACATCTATTTTATGGCCAAGTGTTTCAGGTATGACTCATCTCATAACCTCTAACTAAACCACACATATATACCGACTGTAGCAATATGTATCCACTTTCTGAATCTGATATCCACTTTCTGGGCAAAGGGTTTGGCTACTCCAATCCACCACCACCAAAACCAAAAGAATGAAACTTTAATGAAAGGACCCTCCCCTCAACCTATTTTCAAAAACGACAGATCTCGGACATGGGTGCACCATTTCATAATAACTCAAAAACCGAAATTTGGTATACTTATTTAAGGTGGGATGTCTAGGGTGGCCGTCCCAGACATTTCCGCCAAATGGAAATATAGACTAATAATGATCATATTAGGCTCAAGTAAAAGGTATCTAAAACAAGAGCACAAATTAGATACAGAGGGATCCACCTCACCCCCAAAAACACCTTTATACCGGACATATTCACCGCCTTCGGCTCATATGTAAGAAATTTGGGAGTAGAGCACCTATACGATATCCACATTGGGGCGAAATATATGAAAGGCCGTACCATCAAATAGGACTTTTTTAAAATAAGGGAGTGAAAGAAGGCGCAGCGGAGCGGGCCCTGTCCAGCTAGTAGCACATAAAAAATATATTCTTGATCGCCATGTCATTTTAAGTCATTCTAACCATGTCCGTCCGTCTGTATGTCGGCAAAAGCATGCAAACTTTCAAAAGAGTAAAGCTAGGCCCTAGAAATTCTGCACAAATACTTTCCTTTAGTGCGACTCGGTTGGAATTGGGTTGCCCAAAAAGTAATTGCGGATTTTTCATATAGTCGGCGTTGACGAATTTTTTCACAGCTTGTGACTCTGTAATTGCATTCTTTCTTCCGTCAGTTATCAGCTGTTACTTTTAGCTTTCTTTAGAAAAAAAAGTGTAAAAAAGGTATATTTGATTAAAGTTCATTCTAAGTTTTATTAAAAATGCATTTAGTTTCATTTAAAAAATTCGCAATTACTTTTTGGGCAACCAATAATAGGGCCATATCCGTTATAGCTCGCATATTAACTGATCTCCCGATTATATTTCTAGAGGCTATAGAGAGCGCAATTCTTATCCGATTTGACAGAAGTTTTGTGCTATGACATTCTCTATGACTTGCAACATACATGCCAAGTAAAATCCGAATCTTTCCATCGGGCTTTTGGTGTACCACCATCTTTGCCTTCAAAAGACTTCTTTGCTGGAGCTTTTTTGCTCGTCCCATATTCATCTTCCGATTATATTTTTTGAGCCTCTAGATGGGGTACTTCTTATCTGATTTGGCTGAAATCTTGCACAGCGGCTTTTTCTATGACCTCTAACACACTTGCCAAATATGGTCTGAGTCGGTGTATAATCTGATTTAGGTCCCATATAAACCTATCCCTCTATTTTACATCTTGACCCTCCAGAGAGGGTAATTCTTGCCCGGTTTATCTGAAATTTTACATAGTGAACCCGTAACATACCAATTATTGTCCGAATCGGTCTAGAAACTGATATAGCTCCCTATTTCTCGATTTTACTTATTGAGCCTCTAAAGGGCGTTATTCTTATCCATTTTGGTTGGAATTTCTCACAATGGCATCTACTAAGGTCTTCAACATCCATGCTAAGTATACCTCGAATCGTTTCATAGCCTGACATAGCGGCATAGCTATGCTATATAGCTGACATTATCCTTTGTTTGCCTTAGACATTATCCTTTGTGTGCCTATAAAGAGATACCGAACTTGACAAATGCGAGGATATAAAAAATTCGGCCAGTTGGAGCTTTTGCTTGTTTTTTTTTTTTGTTTTTTTTTGCTTGTCAGCTTGGGAAAATTGATTACGCATGTGATGAGACGTGTACGTCTCTCGCCTTGTGTCTTACTCCGTTGTTTACAAAGGTACCGGCTATAAATTCCCACTATGTCAGCCCTGAGTATTAATTCCACCCCGGAACCGCTTTTGCATTACTTCGAGGTGAACCCCAATTCTGGTGATTATCCATATCATCTTCGTTGTGTCTGCGCCCAGATCTCAACCCTTATACTCAACGCCCATGCGCCTAGGTCCTTCTTCTTCCTGCGCAGTACTTGTTAGACTTATCTCATAACCGGCTCTTACTTCTTCTTGTTTTCCAGCACCTGGACTACTGTCCCAGGCGAAACGTAGCCAATCACTGTTTCCAGTTCCCCTGTTTCCAGAAAGAATGTGTGTTCAACACCGTCTGCAACCAATAGCTCCTCATGAATTCATTTATTAGATGAGAATTTGCCCATGCTATGCAGGTATTTCCGGGAATTAACCATGGCCTGTCAACATCTGTGTAATGCTATAGTTGACGTCGCAGTGCTTCCTACCTTTTCACAGCTGTAGATGCAAATTAATGGAAATGCCCATGAACATTCCACTAGGGAACCGGGGCAAACTTCTCACATATCATTGAGTGCAGTCCGATTTAAGTTTAAGGGGCCCTCTTTTTATAGCCCAGTCCGAACGGGGTGCCCTAGTGCGACACATCTTTGGAGAGAATTGATTACATGGCATAGTATCTTACAAATGTTGCCAGCATTAGGAGGGGAAAACCACCGCCAAAAATACTTTTTCTGATGGTCTTACCAGAATTCGAATCCAAGCGGACATGCTAACCTATGCGCTATGGTGGCCTCCATCCGTTAACAAACAGCTTTCTATAAAAAAACAAAAATCCTTTTCGCTCAACGCTTTTCAAGTTAAAAAAAAAAAAAAAAACAAATTATCCTTTTTCTTGGATAACCTTCCCAAAGTTAACAATTCCATTTTCTAGGCAGATCAATCAAGTTTTTGCTCTCTGCCTCAAGCTCTTTTTATTTCCTAGTCAAGCAACGATTTCACGATTATATTCCTTTTCGCATGAAAACACTTTTTGTTCTCATTTTTACCACCTCTTTTTTTTCTCATTTTGCATATCATATCCAGCCATTCTTTGTGTTTTTTTTTTTTTTGCCTATATCTGAAAAATTCAGTGTCATTTTGTGGCTTTTTTTGGATTCAAATCTAAATATAGAATGGCCCAGAATTTTGAGAAAAAAGAGGATGCATGTCGACTAGCTTTGCCATTGTGTTTCCTGATGCCTGGGAAACGGATGTGGCACTGAGGTCGTCTCTGTTGTTGGCATCATCAACATCGTCATCCAAGTGTTGCTCTCATTATGCAGAGACAACAAGAAGCACTTACAAACAGGCACACACACACACACACACTCTCACACATACACACACAATGCGGTGGCCTATGGTTATGGATAGTGAAATTATAGCGCAAGGCTTTGCTGTGCTTTGCTTACGCTTTAAACACATATGAGTGCGTATGTGTTATGCATTGTTACCAAGTGTGGAAACTAGTGAATGACTGTGTATGATTTTTGCATTTTAACACATTCTTATAAAAATGCCAACAAACACTCGCCAAGAAGACGACACACCACCATTATCATGAAACTGGTGATGACGAAGTCATTTGAGTATCATGATGCGATTCGCTTATCACTGAGAAGAATGAGAAGAATTGCTGCTGCCTGATGCTGATGATAGTACCCAGTGTTTTGACACACACACACACATATATATATATATATATATATATATATATATATATTTATATATATATATATATATATGCCCACACTTATGAGTTTAAAGTAAGTGAGATGAAGGTTTCTGTGTGTGCGACCACGCAGATTTTATTTTTTCAAATATTAGTCAGCTGCTGTTAGTTGAGTTGGTTGTTGTGCTTGACAAAAACAAGTAAAAACGTGGAAAGTTCGGCTGGGCCGAATCTTGGCAACCCACCATAATGGATTCTGTTAAAAATTTACACAATATAAATATAGTTGAAGGGCATTATTTTACTCAACGTACCTTATCCAAATTGGATAAAAGTTGCGGCTTCCAGGGACTCAAGATGTCAAACCGGGATATCGGTGTGTAAGGCAGCTTTTTCGAAATCTGAACCGATATGGCTCATTTGCAATTTCCAATAACCTTTATAAATAGGAAGTATCTGTGCAAAAATTCAAGCGGAATTCAGAATTCGAACGCTATCGTGATTTCGACAGATGGATGGACGGACGGACATAACTAAATAGACTCAGAATGTCGAGACGATCAGGAGTATATTTATGGGGTCGCAGTGCAATATTTCAAGGTGTTACGAACTGAATGACTAGATAACTATACCCCCTATGCTATGATGGTGGGTATAAACAACTTTTTTTATGTCATAATTATGAATCACAGCATTTGTGTGAGAAATATAACTTTGTGAGCTCTTTAGGCAGAAATAAAATCACATTTTAGCTTTATTCACGAAAGTACTCAGTGCTCTTTCAATTACCAACACAGATGTGCAAATTCTCACGTCTCTTCACTGAATGGCATCACAATAATAGTGAAATTTGTGGCTGTTGTCTTCAAAATTTGTGTGATAATTTTGTTTTAGCTTTTTTTTTGCTAAGCACAGTGTTTGGTTATGGAAAAAAAGTGCAAAAAACAATCAAAAACGCTTTCGGGAGATCGGTTTAGATGACAGCTATATGAGGTTATGAACCGATTGAACCATACTTCGCACAGTTATAGGATATCATAACAAAACACGTCGTACAAAATTTCATTCTAATCGGGTAAGAATTGCGCCCTCTAGTGGCTCAAGAAGTCAAGACCCAAGATCGGTTTATATGGTAGCTATACCAAGTTATTGACCGATTTAAACCTAACTTAGCACAGTTGTTGGAAGTCCTAGCGAAACACGTCCTGCAAACTTTCATTCTAATCGGGTAAGAATTGCGCCCTCTAGTGGCTCAAGAAGTCAAGACCCCAGATCCGCTTATATGGTAGCTATACCAGGTTATTGACCGATTTAAACCAAACCTAGCACAGTTGTTGGAAGTCATAGCGAAACACGTCTTGCAAAATTTCATTTCAATCGGATAAGAATTGCGCCCTCTAGAGGCTCAAGAAGTCAAGACCCAAGATCGGTTTATATGGTAGCTATACCAGGTTATTGACCGATTTAAACCTAACTTAGCACAGTTGTTGGAAGTCCTAGCGAAACACGTCCTGCAAAATTTCATTATAATCGGATAAGAATTACGCCCTCCAGAGGCTTAAAATCAAGACCCAAGATCGGTTTATATGGTAGCTATACTAGGTTATTGACCGATTTAAACCTAACTTAGCACAGTTATTGGATATCATAACTAAACACGTCGATCAAAATTTCATTCCAATCGGATAAGAAATGCACCCGCTAAAGAAATTCGAAATGCTAAAGAAGTCAAGGCCCATGATCGGTTTATATGGCAGCTACATCAGGTTATGAAGCGATCCGAACATTACTTAGCGCAGTTCTTGGATATCATAACATAACGTCGTGCAAAATTTCATTCTAATCGGATAAAAATTGCGCCCACTAGAGGCTCAAGAAGTAAAGACCCAAGATCGGTTCATATGGCAGCTATATTAAAACATGGACCGATATGGCCCATTTACAATCCCAACCGACCTACACTAATAAGAAATATTTGTGCTAAATTTCAAGCAGCTAGCTTTATTCCTTCGAAAGTTAGCGTGCTTTCGACAGACAGACGGACGGGCGGACGGACAAACGGACGGACATGGCTAGATCGATATAGAATGTCACGACGATCAAGAATATGTATTTACTTTATGGGGTCTCAGACGAATATTTCGAGTAGTTACACACAGAATGATCAAATTAGTATACCCCCATCCTATGGTGGAGGGTATAAAAATTTACAGCGGTGGTAATATCTTTTTTTTTTGATGGAATCAGAGGGTTTAAAACCCAAAATTTATCGTAAACTATAAAAATTTTATAATTTTGGGGTAGTGAGGTGCTTAACCCACCCACGATGGCAGCTATGTCCCTATAATACTCTCCGCAAAAGATAAGGCCCCTCTTATCTGTTCTGATGTAGCTTTTGGTGATCAATGGGACTCTGAGGTCTTTCGAATGGGTGGGAGAGGGTGAGTGTCGTTGCCTTCTCATCCAAGCTGCCAATCTTCCAGTCGGTGATTGGAAGATTGGGATTACATTCCCCTAGTCTCCTAAGTATGGATTTAGGATCTGAACTGCCATTCGTCGAGAAGGAATGTCTTCCTTCTTGACAAAATTAAGTGATGTGCCTGGCCAGATCTCAGCAAATCTTTCTTAGAGTGCAACGATAAATTTCAATTGAGCGTTAATCCCCAAAAACAATAGTATACTTTTTTGGTTTATAAATCAAATCATAATTAAGTGAACAATGTGGAATACTTTTGGGACAATTAATTTTGAATTTTATTTGGGAATTTTTGTTGACCGTTTCACTTGTTTCAAAGATTTTATTTCGTTATTTGAACACCTAATGGAATGCAATATATCTATAAATTAGTCAGGCCTAAAATTATGCTACAAATTTTAACATACCAAACATATGTAAGGTATATACATAGCTATCCTCAATTCTCTTTTGTATTTGCAAATAATAAATATTTTTAATTTTTAAATCAAATGGAAGTGTTCTGAAATAGCGTAGTATACATTTAGGATTATTTAAAGTTATAATTAAAATTATTCTTTTAGGCATTTTAAACATTTTTCGGCAATAACAGTGAATAGTTAAAAAATACACTTATTCAGAATTGTTGTTCAAACTATTTGTAAGAATATTTCTAAAAAAATTATTACAATTTATTTCCATTTTTACCGAAAGCTATTTTGTTAATCCCCAAAAAAATCATAATTTGCCTATAAAAGCCCTCAATATGAGCTACTGTCCCACAATTTAAAATTGCCTTTTTGCCATTTCTTGGGCAAGCAATGCTGCTGCTGCGTTCTTAGCTCTCTGAGCTTTAAAATAGATGATGTCATTGTTTTCATCAATGGTTTTTGAGTTGTATAAAATGTGAAATTGCCGCACAACAATAACAAAAATCCGTTCTGTGCAGCATCAGTTTTATTTTTTCGAACACGTGTCCTAGGTATTATATCACCAAGTCTATGTGCAAGTGTATGGGAGAATAGGCTAAGCATATGATTGAATGAGTGCTGTGTAGCTGAATGAAAGGCAGCCAACAGTTGTAAGAATGTATATGGCAAGGGATGTCATTAGGTCTGTGTGCGTGCTTGCCGTATAGAGAAGAAAATAGCGCTAAAGCACAGCCCAACCATTGTCCACATGTAGCTTTGTAAGTATTTACGTCATAGCCAAAAAAAAATATATTCTAACACACACACACTCACATATATAGAACAGAAACAAGCTTCTGACACATTAACACACCCCGCATACACATGTTAGAAAGTCATTCAGTTAAAAAATACCGCACTCTCATATCCGCTCATTCACACTTGTGCTTCCATATAAATTAGAACGCTAATAAAGGGGTCATTAACTTGCTTAAATATGAAAGTTTTTTCAAAGGTTAATTTAGTGAAAATTGAAATGCAGCCTTAATGGTGGAGCAATGAAATGCTGTGTATTTTCATCAAATATAAAATATTTTCTAATCCTATGGACGTTTAGTGGGTTTATAATTAAATGGTCTAATTAATTTGTAATCTTGTCAAACATAGAACAGCTAATTATGATGCTATTTAGGGCACCTTTAAATATACAGCACATTAACGGGCCTAAAAGTATGCAACACAGAAAAAGGAAAGGGGCTTTAGATAAACGAGGAAAAAGGTTTGAAAGAGTGGGCATAATAAAGTCTTTGTTTGTTTGTAAGAATCGTCGTAGAATTTTTAGTCCATCGAGACATGTTCATCAGTTTAACTTCACCAACAAATGATTTCTTGTTCTTTTTAATAAGAGATTTTTCTTTTAAAATTTTCATTTGATTAGTAAAACATTTTGTTGATTTATTGACATACCCAAAAGTATGCAACAAAGAGGGGGCTCTAGATACACGAGAAAAACTGTGAAAGATTGTCGAAAAGGTTCGACATATCGATCTGCCAACCAGGGAATTGTCGTGGAATTTTTAATCAATTTCACGACAATTTCATGAAAGGGCATGGGGTCTTTCATTTCGCAACAACTACAAATGATTCTTCCTTCTCTTTCTCCAGAGATTTTCCTCTTGAAATTTTCATTTGATTACCCAACCATTTTGTTTATTTTCTGATATACCTCAAAATATGCAACATATTAAATCTTTCCATAATATTTCGCGTCCATTTGAAAATATTTATTTACTCATATCCAATAAGTTAACTGATTTAAGGTATTATTTGAATACTTTAAACACAGCTTGCCTAAAAGTATGCTCCATATTTACACAAAAAATTTTAATATTTACTAGTCTCTCAATCTTATTACCTGGAAATATTTAATATGTTTAACTTTCAATTAAATAGAAATGTCATGTTCATTGTAGCATAAATTTAGGGTTAATTGATACTATTGTTAGATGTAGTTGCATACCCTTAGGCGTCTAAAAAATATTTTTTTTCATTAGGATGTTCAAAATAGTTTTTAGTGGAATGAATTCTGCTGATAACGAGTAGGAAAATCATGCAATTTACTGAACATAAATATGTAGCAATTAATTGCAATTTTCCATCTAGAGAGATTATTATTTTTTATTTATTAATCAATAATAATAACTACTGTAACTCGAATTGTTTTTTTTTTTATAAAAAATAACATGCAATAGATGTATGTATTCTTTTACACTTCAATTTTACACACAATACTCATTATATATAAACTCAAGCTGGTAAAATAGTTTGTCGTTGACGGCCTGAAAGTATGCAATATATTTCAAATTAAATCTTTACTCAATATTCATACATAAATACATATTTACGCAAGAACATTCCATATAGGAACAGGAGATACATCTCTTATATCAATGAGTGCAGTCCTATTACAGCTTCAGCTCAAAGATATGGGGCCTCCTTTTTTATGCCTTGGAAATGATCCTGGAACTTCTGAGCGGATAGAGATATTACATAGTCAATGTTGAGGTGTTTTGCAATAAGTTTTGGGACCCTAGTGGGTCAGGGGCTGATCCATGGCGTTTGAAAGTTGGTCACCTCGAGCATCTCAAATTTTGAATTGCTTGCCAAACAGTCATTTATGAGCTGATCGGCTTGATTTTTTTAGAAGAAGAAGAGCTTAGACAACACTATAAAAAACATGCTTAAATGTCCAATATATGTCTAACGGCTTATGAGCTATTGGACTTTTTTTTGGAAGGTATCGCCAGTATTTCTGAAATTGTGGTACTATTTGTGAACCGATTGAATTTTTTTTTTACACAGTTAGAAAGGTTATAAAATTCTTCGAGTATTAATGAAATTTATGGAAATTGTCCTTTCCTATTAAAAGTTATTTGCTTCAGAATCTAAAATTTTCGAAAAAAAATCAAAATTTTGCTTACATATAATACTTATAATACTGCTAACATCCCGATTTTAGGTTAGGACAAATTGCATTATTTTATATTGAAAAATACCTCCATATTGACTTTTTTAAGTTTCGTGCACATATCTTTATCCGTTCAAAAGTTCTAAAATTAGTTCCGAGATTTTTCGATTTGGCAAAACTGTGCGACATGCCCACTTATTGGATAAATTTAATATTCACTTCTATAAATTACCTTTATTTTTACTATTCGGAAGCTTTTATGTGTGTATTTACCTATTTTAACACCCAAAAGTATGCTGTACATTTATTATATAGTCAATCCTAAAAGCATACTACATTTTTCTTAGACATAAATGTCCATAATATCAATTATATAGTCAATCCTAAAAGCATACTACATTTTTCTTAGACATAAATGTCCATAATATCAAACTTATAAATGTATAATCTCCTCAAAATATTATATGCTTTTATTTAATATAGTCAATTTGTAGATTACACAATGTATTGCACCATTATATAGCATGCATTTGGGGTTAATTTGCTATTTTGATATTTATATTGTTTTAAACATTCCAAATATTTCATACCATTAGCATTTTCAAATCTTGGGAATCCACCACCATGGATTCTGCTAAAAATGTATACAAAATAAATTTTTTTGAAGGGTATGATTTTATTTTACACACCAAACTTCTGTCAAACCAGCAAAAACTTAAAGCTTCTTCGAACCGAACAAGGATGATCGAGAGACCGGTTTCTATGGGAGCTATATCAGGTTATAAACCGATTCGAAGCCTACTTGGTGCGGTTGTTGGAAGCCATAGCAGAACACTACATGCAAAATTTCAGCCAAATTGGACAAAAATTGCAACATCCATGGGCTCAAGAATTCAAATGAAGGGATCGGTTTGTATGGGAGCTATATTTAAATCTGAACCGATATGGCCCCCATTAATCAAAATCCCCCTTAATGTCCGAACGGCGCGCCGACACTTCTTTGGGAAGAAGTTTTTACATGGCATAGTACCTCACAAATGTCGAATACAGTCACTCAGGGTCATAGGCGAACATGCTAACCTCTTAGATACGGTGGTTTCCAACAAAAATATGCAAAAAATCAAGCACGAAAAACATTCGGCTTCGAGTTCAGACATCATTCAGAACTCCTTTCGAACTGTAGGGAAACAATTTCTACCAGTAGAAACAAAAAATAACCGACACAGAGTCCCGAACTATTTCCAAATTCCATCAGAGCTGTCGGAACAAAAATTGCTAATGGTTCCAGCAGTCCTAGTTTTCCCCTATTGAAATTGGTATGCTGCATATCTATTATTTCATTTTAATTATTATATCTACCCTTAAAGTATGCTTCAAATAGTTTCCATACTGAAATTACACATTATGTTGTAAAGTAAATATTGAAAGGTCTCTTAACTTGTTATTGGCAAATAAAATATATTTGTTTTTAGTTAAGTATTTAAACAAATGCAGTGAATAATGTAGCATACATTTGGGGTTAATTGATATTCTAATTCCAGTTACATACCTTTAGGCATTTTAAATATTTCTCTAATTAACACATTTAATGACAGGGTTATTATTATTATTAGTCGATTAGTTTTGCAGTACAACAATTTGTTGCAATCATTTATAAATAGTCCCAACAAATTGCGTTTGTGTATTGATACTCACCCTTTTAGATAAATTTTTTTTTTGAATGCCTAAAAGTATGCAATGCAGTTATTGTTTGTTTAATGGTAATTAAAATTCTATAAACAAATAGTTCATGAATGAAGTTTTTGCTACAAATTATCATTGCAGTGAAAATGAGAAAATAATCCTTAATTAAATTTTCTATTAATTTAACATATATTTAATCTTCCTAAAAGTAAAATTAGTCAGTATCAATAAATCTTAAATGCATGCCATATTATTTACCGTATTGATATCAAAATTTGAACATGAAGATTTCTAGCAACCTACATCAATAAGAAGGATCTGTGCAACGTTTCAAGCGTATAGACGGACGGACAGGCGGATCAACGGACAGATGGACGGACGGACATGGCTAGATCGACTTAAAATGACGTGACGATCAAGACTATATATACTTCATGGTGTCTTTGACGCATATTTCGAGGTGTTACCAACAGAATGGCGAAATTAGTATACCCCCATCCTATGGTGGAGGGTATGATAATTGCTACATATAGACCGATCTTCCCCACTATGGTTTAAGGCATTTGTTATCCGATTTCGCTGAAATTGGGAACAGTGAGTCATATTAAGTTTCCCGGCATCTGATCGGACCAAATTTAGATATAGCTGTTTTGAGGACTGGTTTAGTGCCTTAAGCCTATTGCAAATTGCAAATTTTGCCCATGAATATTCCACTAAGGATCAGGGGCAAACTTCTCACATATCAAGGAGTGCAGTCCTATTCAAATTTATGCTCAATGATAAGGGGCCTCCTTTTTATAGCCGACACCCCTTTGGAAAGATGACCACACAAATGTTGCCAGCATTAGGAGGGGAAAACCACCGCTGAAAAATGTTTTTCTGAAGGTCTCGTCAGCATTCGAACCCAGGCGTTCAGCATCAAAGGCGGACATGCCAACCTCTGCACTTCGGTTGCCTTAAGCCTATAAAAGCCTTATTTATTACCCTATTTAGCTGAAATTCAGAACTGTGAGTTGGACATGGCCTCCAGTTGTTTGAACCGAAAATGGATATAGCTGCCATATAGACCGATCTGCTGATTTAGGGGTTTAAGCCTATAAAAGCCGCACTAATAAACCGATTTCGGGGAAAATCGAAACACCAAGTTATTTAAGTCATCCGACCAGCATATGCTCCAGATCGGACCATATTAAGATATAGCTGTCATATAGACCGATCTTCCAATTTAAGGACTTAATCCCATAACAATCGGATATTTTTGCCTGAATTCGTTGAAACTGTGACTTGTATAGGGGTTCTCGGCACCTGAATATTTTGATATAGCTGCCATGCAGACCGATCTCCCAATTTTACATTAATATCGGATTTTTGCCTGAATTTGCTGAAACTGAGAGTTCTCAGAAACCTGATTCAAAAATAATTCATACCAGCCTATGTGTGGATATAACTATGGATATGTTGGCATGATGCATATATCAATGGTCGTGGATATCCAAAGTTCGTCACAGCTGAACTTAATACGTCTTTCCTTGTTTTATTTTCAAATTCCATTATTAAAATTTTCCATTCAACATTTCTGAGTTTTTATATGTGCGTATTTTCTTGTTATGGGTTAATTCCGCAGTACATGCTTTTAATGTTAGCCCGGGTTTAACATGGTATTCCAATAATTTGTAGGTTATCATTAATCTTCATCTTGTTTTGCTTCAGCTTTTTTTTTCTGCTCTTGGTTCCCGGTTATTGTTGCATGCTAAGCTTAACCGAACACAAATAAATTGAGATGAAGTACACACACACACACAGAAAGTAAGTAATGATGGTGGCAAAGGCACTGACAGTCCTGTAGACTGTAGTTGGGCTATGGTGGTTGAGACAACAATCGCCGTTTCATTGCATATTTCCCTTTTGCAATTTTTGCCTCCACCTACGATGTCGTGTAACAAAGTTGTGTTCTCTTAACTTCTGACTTGCTAAGTAATTTTTACTTTGAGGGCGTTCATTTTTTTTCGTGGGAGCCTGGCGTTTAAAAAAAATCCAGCTCAAGTGAATTTCTTAATTTTTTTTTCACTTTTGTTGTTGGCAAATGTTATCTTTTTGTTGTATTTTTTTTAGAAAATAAGAGCAGAGCAGAGTGCAAAATGAAACTGCTTTGTCAGCTGACATTTTGTCATCAATCATATTTTTTGTGCCCACCCACATTGGGTATTATCCATTATCCAAGTCCTTGTTTTTCTGGTGCTGTTCCCTTGCTGGCTTCTGGATTGATTGTTGTTGTGGCCAAAGTTGACGATGCTTCGGCTGGCTGCCTGCCTTGCTGTTAGAGTTTAGAACACGATTTTGTTGGTTGTAAGGCTTTCTTAAGCGCTCCGTTACTAACGTCACATTGATTGGTCACTTAAGTTTTCAATTTCGTGTATCCTGGGTTATCGTTTGTGGCCATTTGATGAATTGTAGCAAGGCGACCGAAAGACATAGCGGCTGTTTACCAAGGTGCCATTTGCTAACCAAAAAGCAACATTCAGGTTTAATGTCCTACAGCCACCCTAGGGGGTTATAAAGGGATTAGAAGAAAATTGAAAATGTATTGCTAAAAACAACAACAACAAAATGCCACTCTAATATGAGCTGTAAAATAAATATTAAGATAACAGCAGAATACTCAGGCATACTTTGAAATGGCAAGTCCGGGGAGGCCTTTTATGTTTATAACGATGTCAAACAGGTAAAAGAGTGCTAAGTTCAGCCGGGCCGCATCTTATATACCCTCCACCATGGATAGCATTCGTGAAGTTCTTTGAAGGACTTTTCCATATCGCTCAATAACCTGATATAGTTGCCATGTAAACCGGTCTCGGATCTTGATTACTTGAGCCTCTAGTGGGGACAATTTTTATCCAATTTGGCTGCAATTTTACACTATCGTCTATCCGTCCATCTGTCCGTCTGTCTGTCCGTCCGTCCGTCCATCTGTCCGTCCGTCCGTCTGTCCGTCCATCCGACTGTCCGTCCGTCTATCCGTCCGCCTGTCCGACCGTCTGTCCGACCGTCTGTCCGTTAAATCACGCTATAACTTTGCACAGATTCTTTTTTTGTCCATAGGCAGGTGAAATTCGAAAATGGGCTAAATCGGACTACATCTTGATATAGTCCCATATAGACCGATCAACCGATTTAAGATCTAAGGCCCATAAAAGCCGCATTTATTATCCGATTTTTCTGAAATTTGGGACAGAAAGTTATGTTAGGCCAACCGACATCACTCTTCAATTTGGCCCCGATCGGTCCACATATGGATACAGCTGCCAAATAGACCCATCTCTCGATATAAGACCTTGGGCCCATAAAAAGTGCATTTATTATCCGATTTTACTGAAATTTGGGACAGTGAGTTGTGTTAGGCCCTTCGACATCTTTCTTCAATTTGGCCCAGATCGGTTCTGATTACGATATAGCTGCCATAAAAACCGATATCTCGATTTAAGGTTTTGAGGCCATTGCTCACATAATGGCCTTATTGTCCGATGTCGACGAAATTTGGGACAATGAGTAACGATAAACCCTCTTGAATATAGCTGCCATATAGACCGATCTTTCGATTTAAGGTTTTGGGCCCATAAAAGGCGAATGTCGCCGAAATTCGGGACAGTGAGTTGTGTTAGGCTCTTCGATATCCTTCTACAATTTGGCCCAGATCGGTCCAGATATGAATATAGCAGCCATATAGACCGATCTCTCGATGTAAGGTTTTGGACCCATAAAAGGCGCATTTATCGTCCGATGTCGCTGAGATTTGAGACAGTGAGTTTAATTAGGTTCTTCGATGTCCTTCTTCAATTTTGCCAAGATCGGTCCAGATTTGAGTATAGCTGCCATATAGACCGATCTCTCGATTTGAGGTTTTGGGCCCATAAAAGGCGGATTTAGTGTCCGATTTCGTCGAAATTTAAGACAGTGAGTTGTGTTAGGCCCTTCGACATCCTTTTTCAATTTGGCCCAGATCGGTTCAGATTTGGATATAGCTGCCATGTAGACCGATATCTCGATTTAAAGTCTTGGCCCCAGAAAAGGCGCATTTATAATCCGATTTCACTGAAGTTTGATACAGTGACTTATGTTAGGCTTTTCGACATCCGTGTCGTATATGATTCAGATCGGTTTATTTTTAGATATAGCTATTGTACTTATTAGTATTTGGTCCAAATCGGAATATATTTTAATATAATTGATATGGGACATACATATATACCTGAGTTGGTGGGTATCCAAAGTTCGACCCGGCCGAACTTAAAGTCGTTTTTACTTGTTTTATTTTATTTCATTTTATTTTATTTTACTTTATTTAGTTTTATTTTGTTTTATTTTATTTAATATTATTTAATTTTATTTTGTTTTTTATTAATTTATTTGAGTCATTTATTTTTTTTTATTTTATTTTATTTTATTTTAATTTATTTTATTTTATTTTATTTTATTTTATTTTATTTTATTTTATTTTATTTTATTTTATTTTATTTTATTTTATTTTGTTTTATTTTATTTTATTTTATTTTATTTTATTTTATTCTATTTTATTTTATGTTTTTTTTATTTTATTTTTTTCTTTTATTTTATTTTATTTTATTTTATTTTATTTTATTTTATTTTATTTTATTTTATTTTATTTTATTTTATTTTATTTTATTTTATTTTGTTTTATTTTATTTTATTTTATTTTATTTTATTTTATTTTATTTTATTTTATTTTATTATTTTATTTCATTTTATTTTATTTTATTTTATTTTATTTTATTTTATTTTATTTTATTTTATTTTATTTTATTTTATTTTATTTTATTTTATTTTATTTTATTTTATTTTATTTTATTTTATTTTATTTTATTTTATTTTAATTTATTTTATTTTATTTTATTTTATTTTATTTTATTTTATTTTATTTTATTTTATTTTATTTTATTTTATTTTATTTTATTTTATTTTCTTTATTTTATTTTAGTTTATTTTATTGCATTTTACTTTTACAACTTTACTTCCAATAGTTCCTAAATAATTGCCTTCTTTTAGGCGCTGCATCGATTTATCACAAAACCACATATCTTAATTTCCAATACGCATCAATTTATTTGTATTAGGGCGGCTTCATCCACAAACCTGTTAGCATTTAACAAATAACATACATATTTTTAACCTCAACGACACGTGTCCATGATGAATGCCTTACATACATGCATATAATATATAAAATTGTCATAAGTCGAAGCCACGAAATATTTTCAAAAAGTTTGTCAACTTCCAATGCGCCTTGTATTAGTGAATGAAATGATTTCTATCAATCATAGTGAAAGCAATATAACAAAATAAAATGATTGGAAATGTCTTCTACTTCAGCGCCTTCATTCCGCTTTTGGGCATTTGGCCAACTGTAAAAGTGAAGTCAGTTTTTGACGTAAGCAATCATCATGATTATGATGACCAACCATCATTCTTCACTAAGCAACAACATCGTCGCCATCACCATCACCTTCACGCTACATATATTCATATATAATCAAATTGGAAATATACCATGAAATACGCTTACGCATTATCTCATTTCTAAGACCTTAACCATCTTTACAGGTGTGAAATGAATGGAAATAGCCAAACTGCCCATACAACCATTCGTCCTTTGTTAGCAACACCATAGCCATCATAGTCATCATCGATCGATGGTCTTCTATGGCAAATAAATTTCATTTGATAACTGTGTGTGTCTCATACTCAAATTTCCAGGGGAGAAGTTTGTGAAAATATATATATCTGCGTGTGTGTGTGTGTGTGTGTGTGAGTGCCATGTGTGAGTTTTGTGGTTTTGGCCATAGCAAAACTGTTAACCAAATTAAAATGACCTTTATGTAAACTTGTTAACATCATCTGACAAAATTACCAAAAACCCACAACAAGACTTGATACATGTCTTTGTTTCGGATTACTGGAAAGGGTACTCGTAGGCGGTCAATAAAAGAAAATCAATGGACAGTGGTGCAAAATCTGACGTATACTTCAAAAAAAAAAAAAAATAAATAACAGAAATTTTTTAAAGCAGACAACCGACGAACGGACAAAGAACGTACGGACAGGGCTAGATCGTTTTACAATTGTACTACAACTTTGTAGGTTCAAATCAGTGAATAGCAGCAACCCATCGTAAAAATAAGTGAGCATGGTAGACATGCAGCGAATGGCAAGCTCACATCTTATGCTTGCAATCGTTGTTGATGCTTACGACTCTCAACGACCAATACATAAAATACTCTTTAAATTCGTTGGGCTATTGTAAGTGTTTTTTGCTGATGAGCATAAAAAAATGATTGCAGGCCGTATTTTACATTTTGAGTAATACTCACGAGGGCTCACCGTAACTGAATAGAAGACACACACACGCAGCTACCGTTCAAAGTTGTGAGAGCTGAAATTAATTTGATTGCTTGTAATGGCTTGGGTAAAGAAAAAAATGGAAGTAAGTCTGTCACTCTTGAACAGACGGAGCCTATCTCCGTCGCTGATAAAAGCAATTCTGATCCAAAAATAAAAAACCAAGTGCAAAAAAACAGCGGAGTACATCTATGCTGCTCAACAAAACTTGATGTATCATTCCTCTGCTTGCCTTGGCTTCATATAGCACTCTTCTCAGTGGTGTTAATTTGCAAACAACACACGATGTCCGTCGATCAAATTGAAAATCAAATCCTTTGGACGATTACTAAAACGTTAGCGCATCTGTCACTCTATTGTACTTGCGCGTGTGTTTCTAGCTAACCTTGTTTTATGTGGCATGCGAAAAAGACAATTGTTTTGGTCAAAGTGGCTGTTGTGTGCCAAATTTTGGGTCTCATGTTTTGAAGTTTCGAAATTTGCCAAACATCACACCATGTCCGGCTACCATATTGAAAATCAAACCCACTGAACGATTACTAAAACTTTAGCTCATATCTCACTCTATAGTATTTGTGCGTGTGTTTCTAGTTGTCATTGTTTTATGTGGCATGCGTTACAGACAATTGCTTTGGCCAAATTGGGTATTGAGTGCTACATTTTGGGTATCATGGTTGGTTGGGGAGGCACTGGTTTAAATATGAGTATTTCGATGTTTGCCAAACAACACACGATGTCCATCGACCAAATTGAAATTCAAATCCACTGAGCCATTACTAAGACGTTAGCTCATATCTCACTCTATTATATTAGTGCGTGTGTTTCTAGTTATCTGTGTTTTATGTGGCATGCGATACAGACAATTGCTTTGGCCACAGTGGCTGTTGAGAGCCAAATTTTGGGTCTCATGAAGTTCTCTGGTTTAAATATGGGTATTTCAATGTTTGCCAAACAACACACGATGTCCGTCGACCAAATTGAAAATCAAATCCACTGAACGATTATTAAAACATTAGCCCATTTCTAACCCTATTGTATTTGTGCGTGTGTTTTTGGCTGACTTTCTTTTATGTGGCATGCGATTGGAGAGAAGTTTTACATGGCATAGCACCTCACAAATGTTGCCGGCATTAGGAGGGGATATATGGCACCGCTGAAAAGTTTTTCTGATTGTCGCGTCAGGATTCGAACCCAGGCGTTCAGCGCCATAGGCGGACACGCTTATGCTCTGCGCTACGGTGGCCTCCAATTTGAACCATACCTTGCACATTTATTGGAAGTCATAACGGAACACATCATGCAAAATTTCAGCCAAATTGGATAGGAATTGGGCTCTCTAGTGGCTCCAGAAGTTAAGATCCGAGGTCGCTTCATATGACAGCTATATTAGGTTATGGACCGATTTGAACCATACTTAGCGCAGTTGTTGGAAGTCATAATAAAACACGTCGTGCAAAATTTCACACAAATCGAATAAGAATTGCGCCTCTAGAGGCTCAAAGATTCAAGATCCCAGATCGGATCATATGGCAGCTATATGAAAACATGGACCGATTTGGCCCATTTACAATCCCAACCGACCTACCCTACCGTATTTATGCAAAATTTCAAGCAGCTTGCTTTACTCCTTCGAAAGTTTGCGTGTCTTTAGATAGACAGTCGGACGTATGGACGGACAGACATACATGGCAAGATCGGAACAGGGCTAGATCGACTTTAAATGTGATGACGATCAGAAATACATATATTTTTTCGTCTAAGACTCCATAGACGAATATTTCGAGGAGTTGCAAACGGAATGACGAAATTAGTATACCCCCGTCCTATGGTGGAGGGTATAAACTTGCACCCTATAGAGGGCATACTTGGTGTAGATGTTGAAGTTCACAGCATGGTGCAAAATTTCACTAGAATCTGATAAGAATTGCGTCTTATAGAGGCTTAACAAGTTAAACGTAGGAAATTAGTGTATATGTGAGCTATATCTAAACATGAGCTGACCTAGGACTTTGTCAATCACAATTAATCTACATCGATGAGAAATGTTAATGTTAATGTTTAAGCTGTTAGGTTGACTCGTGCTGTTTTAACATACCGACGGACGGACAGACAGAGGGACGAACATAATTAGATCGACACCAAGAGTAAACAACTATCTTATACAGAAAAACGACAATTAAACCCCATTTCCACATTGTTCGAAATTTTTCTGAATTGTATTGTAAAGAAATTTTTAAGAATTTTTCAAACAAATTTTGACATATGACAAGACATACAAGAGATGTCAGCCTAAAAGCATGCTATAATTTTAGTTGGAATTAGTTACACTATAAGCGGTTTTATATATCAAACAAATGAAATGGTTTTACCAATATATACCATTATTAACATATTGAATAATGTTCCTCTCCCCCCTAACCACCCTTTCCACCATTTCTTCGTAATTTTTTTGTTGATTTTCCTTAACTATTGCTTAGAATTTTGGTTGGGCTTTTTATTTATACTTCTATATAGAATATGACACTATGTATAGACAGAAAGCAAACATTTGTCCCGTTTATACACACATTAATAAAATAGTATGTGTTCAACTGGTTACAAAATAGACACCTACCTATTTATATTGCTTAGTTGTTGTTGTTGTTGCTGTTGACACAACAACATATTTACAGAGAGAAAAAACACACTTTGTTACACAGCCAAGTAACCAACCAGGCAGGCAGGCAGGCTGACAGAAGGACTAATGGAATTTTGTTCTAGGTGGGCATTACCAATATTTGTTTTGCTTAGAAATGTTGTTGTAATATTTTCACTCTTCTAATATATGACCCCTCTGTTCTAGGAGACATATATTCTAAATAAGATTATCTATTAGTGTGTGTGTATATGTGTGTTTGAGTGAGTGCGTGTGTTGCATAGCTATGTGTCTAAAGCATGTACAACTATAATTTATTGTTGGTTGATTGGAAAACGAAACGTCAATGTGTATAATCCCTTTGACTCAACTTACCTCACTTCTTCACTTCTCTATCGCTTTCTCTCTCTCACACACACTATCTCGCTCTCTCACTCTAGCTCTCTGGCAAACAAAATAAGAAGATACATAGACGTGACATTTTATTTGCAATTAAATTAGTATTAACGACAGCCCTTCACTCACAACGAGACATGGCACCACCTTCGACACCTCTTACTCTACACAAACTATTATAGGCTGGTAGAAGGCAAACATAAAAAAAGACGAAACACGAAACATTTCAACTTTCTACTTAGAAAGCAATAAACAACAAAAATCAAACGGAATTGTAAATGACAGCGTACACCTTTATTAGGACATGTCACCTAAAATAAAAGCAACAAAAAAAAAATACACTTTCGTGACGCTGCAAGGAATGAACTAATTTCCCCAGCATCTGAGGAGGCATGGTGAACAAGGGAAATGGCAACTTTGTTGCTGCCTAAGGCCACATGAATAGACAGGACTTATAGACATGCCTTACGCATACACAAGGCTACTAACACACAAAAAAAAAAAAAAAATGGCATGGCAGAACAACTCAAGCTGACACCATTTTATTTGAGGCAAAAATTGTTTCATTTGCTATTTTTCTTGTTCAGTGGCATTTGAAAAGGAAAGCTTCTTCCCAAGCCACCCTCCCATCCTCGATGCAGTCAGCATTAGAAACATGACAGCATATAAGACACACTTGGCATATTAAGTCGTGCGAGTGCCAGAACCCCAGGCAGGGAATCACAACGACAAGAAAATTAAAAATCAAATATTTTCAATTAGACGCATCGTTATGTGTCAGAATAGGCTCAACGGCATTAGCATGTTAGAAATAGCAAAAATCGGCAGTTATTGGAAAAAAAAGTTGGTTATTAATTTGGAATAATAAGAGTGACAAAGATGAAATAAAAGTTGGTTAACAATCAAACATCGAAAACTGAAAGCAACTAAAAGCGTATTGGTTGGGTTGGGTCTTCATAATGCTTGGCATTTGTCAAGTTATTTGCTCGGTTTTTAGTTTTTGACAGAAACTGAATGGGAACCCAAATAAGACATCCATCCCATGGATATTTGTATATATTTGGTTAAGAAATTGCGCCCTCTAGCGGCTAAAAAAGTAACATCGGAAGTTCGGTTTATATCACTATTGAGCACATAGTGTGGTAGTGTGCACATTATTCCCAAGCTAATAGGGTGATGTTCTTGCGCACGTACACAGATATGTGCAATAGTGTATGTGTGTGTGTGTGTAATTGTCGGCCACTGGTTTATGTTGTGTTGTAGGTTATAGGAGAAGTCACAAAGTAGAACTTTTATCAAATCGAATAAGGTTTGCGCCCTCTAGAGACTCAAGAAACATGAACGGTAGAACAGTTTATACGGAAGCTATGTCGAAAAATGGATCGATTTGGTCCAATTACATACCCCAGCGACCTGAACTGACAGACAGACAGGAGAACGGACGGACGAACCGAAAGACGGAAGGATGGATCGAAAGACGGACTGGTGAATCGATGGACAGACAGGCATACAGACAGACGGACGGATGGACCGAACCACAGACGGACGGACAGTCGAAAAGGCAGACAGGCAGAGACAGACGGACGGACCGACAGACGAACGGAGAGACGGATAGGTAGGCAGACAGACAAACGGACAGGCAGATGGGCAGGCATTTGGACAAACAGACGGATAGACAAAACAAAAACAGACGGATAGAGAGAAAAATAGTCGGATAGACAGACAAACAGACGGAAAGACAAACAGACCGATAGACAGACAAACAAACGGACAGACAGACGGAGGGTTGGACCGAAAGACGAACTGAAGGATCGAAGAGCGGACAAACAGACAAAAGGGGAGGCAGACGTCTAGGCACATGCGCAAGCAGATAAACTGAAAGATAGACCGAAAGACGAACTGATAGATCGAAGAACGGACAGACATGCTGACAGACAGACGGACAGACAGACAAATAGAAGGATGGACAGACAGCAGGACGAGTGGACCGAAAGACGGATGAATGGATCGAGTGAAGGACCGACATACTAACAAAACAGACAAAAAGGCAAACGGGCGAACCGAAAGGTAGACCGATGGATGGACTGATGGATCAAAGAAAGGAAGAACATATAGATAAGCAGACAGATATGCATACGGATAAACAGACGGACCGACAGGCAAACAGATAGACAAACAAAAAGATGGATAGGAAGACTGATGAACAGATGGATAAGCAAAAAGATGGAGAAATAGACGGGCAGACAGCCGGATGGAGGGGCCGAAAGACGAACAGATTAATCAAATGGGGGACAGACATACCTACAAAAAGAAAAAAAAGGCGCACGGATTGACCGAAAGATAGACTGATGGACCAAAAGACGGACTGATGGAGCGAAAGACGGACAGACAAACATACAGATAGAAAGACCTAAGAACAGAAGGACATCGATTAATCGACTCAAAGTGTCATAATGATCAAGCATATACATTTCCGGAATGACGAAGTTAATTTTAACCCTTCGATGCACGATGAGGTCCATGAGGGATCATTTCCAACTTTATTTAGCTATAGCATCCACGTTTTTTTGGCGTAGAGCGTCAAAACTTCATGTATTTAAGTATTGACCGATTTGTATTATACCTGGTATGAATGTTAAAAGTCTTAACACAAGTTTTTGTGCAAAATTTCAGCGAAATCCGATGAAAATTAAGGCTTCTAGGGGCTGACGAAGTGAAATAGGGGGAACGGTGTGTATAGGGGCTATATCCAAACATGAATCGATATGACCCATTTGCAGTCTCCATTGATCTACATCAATAAGAAGTATCTGTGCGAAATTTTAAGCGGCTAGCTTTTCGCGTTCGACCGCTCTCTTGATATCGATGATGGGCAGACGGACATGGGTGATTTTTTAAGAGCTATAGGAAAAATACAAAAACAAATAAAATTCCGAAAAAAACATGAAAACTTTATTTGAATCGATTGTACGGTCCATATAATTTAATGTTTGAAGATTATTTCATGCAAATGTTGACGTGACTGCTTCTCAATTGGTGCATCAGCTTAGCCCAATTTAGGCATACTTTTCCCAACATTTCGGCCGGTATCTCACGAATAAATGCTTCAATGATGTCTTCCAAAGCGTCAATTGAAGCGGGCTTGTCTGTTTAGACATGAGCTTTAACATAGCCCCACAAACAATAGTCTAAAGGAGTTAAATCGCACGATCTAGGCGGCCAATTGACCGGTCCCGAATGCGAAATAAAATGTTCACCAAACTCGCCTCTAAATAATTCCATTGTTACGCGTGCTGTGTGGCATGTAGCACCGTCTTGTTGAAACCACATGTCATACAAGTCAAACTCTTGCATTTTGGGCAAAAACAAAGTTGGATATCATCTCATGATAGCACTCACCACGTTACGTTACGTTACGATTCGCATCATATCTGAAGAAGTACGTTCCAATGATGCCACTAGCCTATAAACCGCACCAAACTATGACTTTTTGCGGATGCATTGGTAGCTCTTGCAATGCTTCTGGCTGATCTTCATTTCAAAATCGACAATTTTGTTTGTACCCATTGAGATTAAAAATTAGCTTCGTCGCTCAATGAAAGAAGCATTCGATGAACTATCTTAACAGAGCACGCAGTGTGATATTAAATGTCAATAACTTGGATCGGTTAATAAAAAAACGTTTTATGGATCAGGAGATCGGTATTTATGGCAGCTATATCCAAATCTGGACCGATCTGGGCCGTATTGAACAGGAATATCGAGGAGCCTAACGCAACTCGCTGTCAAATATCTCAGCGAAATCTGACGATAAATGCGCCTTTATGGGCTCCGACCTTAAATCGAGATATCGGTATTTATGGCAGCTATATTCAAATTTGGACCGATCTGGGCCGTATTGAACCATACCCTCTTTTCAACATAACCTAACCTACAGAACCTAATACAAACTGATAGTCGGACGGACAGACATGATTAGATTGTTTTCAAACGGCATAACGCTCGGCTGTGCTTTCTTCACACTCCAGTGCCTTTTATTCATTTTAGCCTCATATTGGCATTTTCGATAAATATGTCCTTTAAACATGTGGCTGTTTTGCATATGGGGCGACCTCTCAAACGCTTGGCCCCTAAATTGGGTATACGATGCTTTTAATATTCTTAAATACTCATTTGAGTCCAATATTTTCCACATTGAATAAAATGTCCTTTTGGCAGGTTTTGTGGTTGGGGCGTATCCTCCAGGTACTCCAAATATAGATATAAAGTCTTTTTTTTCGGTTTCAAACATCTCAGAGTTTTCCTTCTATGATGGAAACTGGGAGTAATTCTATCTACCCGAAGACTCTAAATGACTTTGGCACTCCGTGAATGTGATGTGCATTCCAACGGATGTCCATTCCAAAGTAATGATCATTCCTGTGGTTGCTACACCTTTAAGGAATTGATTCACTCGTAACGTAACGACGGCACTACTTGTTCGTAAAGTAAAACCCTGCATCACAGACAGAGTGCCAGCCTCCCTGCATCATCTACATACTTAGCTGACGAATGAATCGATTTTGGCGATCAGAAAGCTCTACGTAAATTGCGCCTTCACTTTTCTCATTGCTTTCTCATACTTTTACATCAAATCTACCGCATGTCCTTGAAACAAAACATTTATCCTGGCACTTCCTCACTTGCTGTCTCTCTCAATTACTCTAATACTGATATTTGTCTATTGCCACTTTTTCGTCCTTGCCTTCATTGTTATAGAGAAAAGAAAAAAAAAAAAATCCTAAGCCAGTGGGTAAATGAAATAAACACAAGAAATTATAGCTACTTTTTTTCGAAAAAAAAGGGGGCTGAGCGGGCAGAGAACAAGTTTCCATTCAATGTTGCTTTCATTCATTCATGTATTTGGCTTGTTTTTCCGCTTTTACCCACACACACACACACAAAATATGCCACTGTTGTTCCCTTTAATGTCTCTCTCGCTTTATCTCTCATTGTTCACACAATTAAGTCGAGCAGGGATAAAAATAAATTCAGCATTGAAATAATGAACATAAACGACCAAACCTTACCGAGAAACCTCCAAGGCTCCAAGGGCAAAAAAAAACCCAAGAAAAAACAAGTGAGCTAGTGAGCTAACAAGCAAACGAACAGCTTCAAATAACTAATAACAATAATAGCAACAATAATTCACAGATGTAAATAGCAGACACGCATTTTATTTGTTTTTTTTTTTTTTGTCGTTGTCGACATGGCGTTGTTTGTTCGCCTCGGCTGCCATTTTTTATATTTCCCCAAATAATAATTTCTTTTAATACTCAATTCCCAGCAACTCCTATACAAAAACAAAATGATTGTAACAAATCAGGGGTAACATTTGTAGGGAAAAAAGGTGAAGGGGGGAGAGGAGAGTGAGCAAATGAAGTGAAATTTACCACGCCCCTGATATATAAAAAAGGAAATTAAAAACACCATAGCTGGCACGCACAACAAAGCACTCACGACCACATTGACACAGCTCATATTGCTTGAAACGAAAAACTGTTGCCTACTTTAAGGCTTTATATAAATTTAAATCATTGTTATTAAAAATTGTTTTTCTTTTTTTATGGTCTTCTACGCTGCTTTTCCATCTCGCTATCTTTGATTTTGTTGTATTTTATTTTAAAATTCTAACATCGTTTTCGAGCTGACACTAGAAAAAGGAATCTTGAATGTCATAAAAATATTCTTAGGTTTTGACAGTTCCAGGCTATGGTTAAAAAATGCATAACTATTTGGCAACTTGAAACAAAAAGAGAAAGGTTGGAAACAGATGTCTAGGAGGCGGTTGATATGCTAGACATATTGTGAGATGGAAATCAATGGAATGTATTTAAAGACAATATAATCTTTGAAGACAAGTTTTCTACGATTTTTTCTCTAAAGACAAAACTTACTCCACAGATCAAAATTTACTCCTTCTCTAAAGACAAAATTTACTCCTGCAACAAAAAACTCTTCAAATTTGGGTATAGCTGCAATATAGACCGATCTCACGATTTAAAGTCTTGTGCCCATAAAAGGCGCATTTATTGTTCGATGTCGCCAAAATTTGGGACAGTGAGTTGTGTTAGGGCCTTCGACATCCTCCTTCAATTTGGCCCAGATCGGTCCAGATTTGAATATAGCTGCCATAGAGACCGATTTCTCTATTTAAGGTCTTGGGCCCATAAAGGCACATTTATTTTGCGATTTCGCCGAAATTTACGACAGTGAGTTATGATAGGATATAGCTACCAAAAGGACAAATATGGGGGCATAAATTATGCATTTTTCACCGGATTATAACAAAAGATGGTTTACATATATACCCGAGGTGGTGGGTATCCAAAGTTTGGCCAGGCCGAATTTAACTCCTTGTTACTTGTTGAAGTTGTGTTGATGTCTTCAAATGCTAGTCAATGGCAACGGCTCTCGCTGTTACTCTGAGTGTCCAGCTTCGTATCCACATCTGGTTTTGGCGAATTTTTATTTACAACCTTTTTTTTCCTTAACAGGCAGAAAAAAACACTACACGTCTAATGTGAAAGGTGTTGAACTTGGAACATTGTAAACACATTTCCCTTGAAGCCTTCTCATCTAGTGTAGTTCAATAAATTCCCTCAATAACAAGGAAACATGTCCCACAGTAGTTGGTGAGTTGTGATCCTTGGCTTTCCCTTTTCATTGCAAAAAATCTTCAACAGTTAAGCTCGTCTCAAATGAGAAATGAATCAAATTTTTTCTATTAAGACGAAAATTCTGTAAAATGTTATGACAAAATTCTCTTAAGATCATTTTCTTAGGAAAAAATTTAACTAAAATTTTCTTGCAAAATAAAATGATAATGAATTTTTCTATATTCAAACCAGCCCCTTCTGAATGGATTTTCAATTTTTTTTTTTCATTTTTAAAAAAATCATCATTTAACTGTATGCATAAAATGGTTCTATTTTTCCTAGTTGCAATTTCATATACCATTGCCATTTTTGTTTTAAATGGCAAATCAGCCTAAAAGCATACAATAAAAAAATATTCCACCATATAAATGCTTTGATGTAGGCAATAATTGAATATTTATGAAACTTCTGTCGTGTGTTGTTTGTACACATATTTGTTTAATAATGCAAGAGGCTTTTAATAGCAATTTAAATAAATAAAATGATTATTGTCTAGCCCGTGACATGAAAAACGAACAAATAAATACTTCTATCAATATATGACAAACAAATATCATTTTTTCTAATGAAGCCATTATATGACAAAAAAACAAACAAAAAGATATGTAACATAATAAAAAGAAAATCTTCCATCAAATTGCCCAAGTCAGTTGAAGAATGTGTTTGTTTTTCGTGGAACTGCTTTCATACAAGCACTTGTTTTCACTTTATAATGCACGGCATTGACATGAGTTTCGTTTCTTGTTAGTTTATTAAAAATAAAAATGTTGCCTACTTTTGGTACAGTCAATTTGTGTTCAATTATGTATTTTAGTAATTTTTTGCAGTTACTAATTGGTTTTGTTTTGTAAAAGGCAATTTCCTTTTTATGAATTGGATAACTTATGGTCAGTGTTTGGCTTAGAGCCGTAACGAGCAGAAAAACAAAGACAGAAAATACAAAGAAATAAGTAATATTGGTATCCATGGTTATGCAGGGCCATGCCACATATTTGAGTTCACTTGAAGTATTTTTCCTCATGTTGTCATTTGGTTCACTCAATTCTGGTTTGTGTACTTTTTCAATTATAATTAAGAAATATGATACAAACAACTGAAAGCGACAAGAGTTAATTGCTTGCATTATCATGATTATTATTATTATTATTTTTATTTCAAAGTGATTGATATTTTGATGGATTTGTGGCGGTAGCTGGTAATCAATTCTCCAATATTTTACCTTTTTATGAAAGTCATCCTCAACTGCCTTCAGTCATATTGTTATTGTGCTTTAGACGAAGGCAGGTGACAGTGACAATAATTGATGGGCCTAAAAAAACAAATTTTTGTTATATGATTTGTGGTGAAAGTAATTCAATAACTCTCATTGGATATCAAGTACTTGCCTTCCAAGAGTATGGCTTGAAATATATGACATTTAAAGTATTACAGCTAAGTATTAGGAGGAATCTTAAAATAAGCTGGTAAACGATATTTATAGCCATCCCTATAGGTTGAATAGATATTCTAATATCTCAATACATAAAAAAAATGGAATGAGGCCAGCTTGTGAGCTTTGGTCATATTTTAAAAATTTAATAAATGTTGCCCTTAAAAGTATGCAATAGTTTTTCGACTAAAGACTCAATCAATCTGACAATTATTTTAAATATACACCCAATATAAAATAAATCGTATAAGTACATATTTAATATTTAAGTTATAAACAGGGTGGGTGGTATACTCTAATATCTCAATAATAAAATGGAAGGAATGAGGCCAGATTATGTGGTTTGGTCATATTAAAAAAAAAATAATAATTTCAACCCTTCAAAATATGCAATATTTTTGGACTACAGACAGAATTTTAATCGAACGTAATGTTATAAGCCTGCTAATAGTTTATGTTTCTGTTTATTTTTAGGTAAGTCCCCAATAGAAAATGACATGAACAAATGCAGAGAATATGAGTAAGTCAATCAAAAATATGTTTAAGTGAAAATATTTAAATAATTTTTTTTAACATGGCTGGGAATTTGCATCTAATTTTCTTGTGCAAAAAAAAAAAATTAAATAAAAATATTAAAATAAAATAAAGTAAAATACAATATAATAAATTAAAATAAAATAAAATAAAATAAAATAAAATAAAATAAAATAAAGTAAAATAAAATAAAATAAAATAAAATAAAATAAAATAAAATAAAATAAAATAAAATAAAATAAAATAAAATAAAATAAAATAAAATAAAATAAAATAAAATGAAATAAAATAAAATAAAATAAAATAAAATAAAATAAAATAAAACAAAACAAAATAAAATAAAATAAAATAAAATAAAATAAAATAAAATAAAATAAAATAAAATAAAATAAAATAAAATAAAATAAAACAAAATAAAATAAAATAAAATAAAATAAAATAAAATAAAATAAAATAAAATAAAATAAAATAAAATAAAATAAAACAAAATAAAATATTTACGATGGCTTCCATCAATAGGAAGTATCTATGTAAAATTTCGGGGACCACTGTAGCGCACAGGATAGCATGTTCGACTATGACGCTGAACGCCTGGTTTCGAATCCTGCCGAGAACATCAGACAAAAAAAGTTTTCCTTCTTATGCTGGCGACATTTGTGAGGTACTATTCCATGTAAAAACTTCACCCCAAAGAGGTAGCGTACTGCGGCAGGCCATTCGGACTCGCCATTTAAAAAGCAGGCCCTTTATCATAGAGCTTAAACTTAAATCGGACAGCATTCATTGATATGTGTTTGCCCCTGTTCCTTAACGAAATGATCAGGGGCAAAAATTTGCATTTGCACTTTTTATTGATGTAAGTCATTGCAAATGGCCTATATGGGTTCAGATTTCCTCCAGATTTTCCTTCTCCATATTAACCGATCTCCAGTTCTGACATCTTGAGCTCATCATCATCAGCGTTGAGTATGATCTGAATCGGTGTATAAACTGAAATAGCCCACATACAAATCAATCCCCGGAATTCTTGAGCCCCTAGCAGCCCTAGTTTTCATCTGATTTAGCTGAAATTTGGCTATCGATTTGGCTGAAATATGACACAAGGACTTCCATTCAGACCTCCAACATCTATTAACTGATATAGCACACATACAAATCGATCCCCGGATTTTAATTCTTGAGCCCCTAAAATCGGAGTTTTCATTCGATTTGGATGAAACATAATACAAATATTTCTGTTCAATCTTCAAACACCATTGTCGAGTATGATCTGAATCGGTCAATAAATTGGTATACACCCCCTAAAAATCGATTGGCGGATTTGATTGCTTGAGCCCCTAGAAGTTTAAATTTGCATCCGATTGGTCTGACATTCGATAGAAAGACTTCTGCCATGACCTCTAGCGTCCATACTAAATTAAATACCGATTCCCTGATATGATCTTCCAGATGGCAATCCGTCAATCCAAGACTGTGCCGATGGCAGCAGTGCCTCACGCTCGACTTCAAGACTCATCTCAAGTATCTGATCGGAAACCTTTTCCCTTCCTTCCAGGTTTCCTATCGTCACCTCGATTATACTGCGATGGTATGAACTGCTCCCATCCTCACTCCATTTTCCCATCGCCTTTAGTCTCATAGCCGCAGTGGATGCCTCACACTTAATCTGTATGTCAATGAGTCGGATATCTAGAGTAGTCTCCAGTGCCCTAGTGGGTTTGGTCCTCATCTCTCCGCCTATGCCAAGACAACATGTTCTCTGAACCTGTTGTGTGGTCCTTATGTTGCACTTTTTCTCCATAGCAGTCCACCAAACTATTGAGGCGTAAGTAAGTATTGGTCTAATCACGCTCCTGTACAGTGGACTATCCTCGGATTCAGGCCCCATTTCGAGCCTAGGGCCATCAGTGCCTAACATCTGCGAGCCTTCTCAATACGTTCCTGAATGTGACACTTCCAATTCAGTTTCCTGTCCAAGATCGCACCCAAGTATTTGACCTTGTCAGATATTGAAATCGTCTTATTGAGGAAACGTGGTGCGTTAAATTCGCCCACCTTCGTCTTCCTTGTGAACAGACATATTTCAGTCTTCTCTGGGTTAACATTGAGATCTCTGGGTCTAGCCCAGTCATATGCCATAAGGAAGACACTTTCGGCCCTTCTGCATAGCTCGTTTGGATCCATACCACTTAGAAGTATTATAACATCGTCTGAGTAGCAGACGGGTTGAAATCCCTCCTCAGTCAGCATTATGATGATCACCTATAGGAGTGGCGATAAAATGCCCCTCTGTGGCGTGCCTTGTGCCACTTTCTCCCTTATACTTAAGCCATGCGACACACAATTTATCCACTTGTTCCTTAGCATATGGTTTATCCAGTCTCTAAGGACCGGGTCCACCAGGTATTGGTCTAAGGATTGGATCAGTGTGTCGGTCCGCACATTGTTAAAAGCCCCCTCGATGTCTATGCATACCGTCAGGGTGTACATCTTGGCATCAAAGGATTCTTCTAATTTATGCACAAACTCGTGCAGGACAGTCTCCACCGACCTTCCCTTGACACTGGCATGCTGTTTGTATTTGACCAGTTCGTTGGTTGTCCTACTCTTTATCATGGTGTCCACAATGCGTTCCATGGTTTTAAGTAGAAAGGACGTAAGGCTAATGGGTCTGTAGGCCTTTAGTGTCGCATAAACACCACCCCTGCCTCCAGCCAGGCTTTGGGAGTATATGCAAATCCTAGGCAGGCTGTGAAAATTTGGCCAGACGAGGCGCCACATAGCCTGCCGCTTTCTGTAGTAACGCTGAAAATATTCCATCGGGTCCGGGTGACTTAAATGGTTTGAAGCTCCTCAAGGATTCCTTCACCATAAATTCCGTCATTATAAACCTTCGATCAACATCATTATTCCGGTGTCTCCGTGAGTCCCTTCGTATCCTGTGGAAAATGGGTTTTCATAAAAAGCCTCAACATGTCCTGCGTTGTCTCTGCTCTCACTCCCATGTCCTCTACTAAAGTTTCAGTTTAGACATGGGTTTTTGAGAGAAACTTTTTTATCTTGGCGGCGTCATTAACGCTATCGAACTGTTCGCAGAAAAGCTTCCAGGAGGCAACTTTTGACCGATCTGGTAATCTTATTGTATTCCTTGAGCCGTGTGTAGTACACATCCCAATAGACTTCCGATTTTTTACGACGTTCTCTGTTGAAAAGTCTGCGGACCTCTTTCCCAATATTGCGAATCTCCCCGGTCATCCAGGGTTTTTCTTGGGCTGATTTCCTTTGCCGAAGAGGACAACTATCTTCGAAGGATCCCACCGGTGCAGTCGTAATCCTGTTGACATTTTCGTCAAACTCTTCTATGCTTGGATAATCTACATTATCTTGCCCAAGTCTTCTTCTGAGTAGCCTTCCGAATTTTGTCCAGTTGGTTTTCAACTTATTCCGGAAGCTTATCGGATTCGGCGCTGGTGGTACTACTCTAAACCTAGTGTAGCGATGATTAGAGAAAGAGTGGTCCATGGAGACCCTCCGATCCTAAACCTCATCGATCGATCGATTGACCTCCTCCCTAATCCTATTAACAAAGGTAGCGGTGTTACCAATATTAAGTGTTATTAGGTCGATAGTATTCAAGAACTCGGCCAGGGCTTGGCCCCGCTTATTAGTGTTGGTGCTACCCTTTGTTCACTAATATTTAATAAACTTTACAACAGCCAATCATTTAGTTTTGCTTCTGTAGTTACACCCTCCCTACGCCAGCAATCTTGCTTTGTTCTCCTTACCACCTCACTTTCTTGGGATCCCTTCATTTACCTTTTCAACTTAACCAAGTTGCTCATTTTTTTTTACTAAATCAATTTCATTGCTCTTTTATGATTAATAAAAAAATAAAACAACAGCAAAATATGAGGGGGACAATATGAGGCAGCTAAAAGGGTACCATACAAGCTTATTTGTCAATTTATTTACGGGCTATTATAAATTTATTTTCATCTTTTCTGTTGGGCCCCCTCATCATCACGAAAAGTGGAAAATGAAGAAATATCAGAAAATGGGAAGTCCAGGCTTATCATCTCTTGGTGTAGAAAAATCTTCCGCCCTATGCAAACGCTGTAGCTTTGAAATAAGGGAAATGAACAGGTTCAGGAGTTTTGTGTTGTTGTTCTTGCTGTTGTTGAGCATAACCTTCATGCAGTAAGGACGAAGGAAAGGTCTGAGCCCCAAGTGTTGGAAAGAAGAGACGGCCGCAACAACAACACAATTGACTTATGATTTTCTGTGTGACTAAACCTTTAGCATCGCTTCTCCTCGTGCATTCAAGGGTAACTGGCAACAGCAAGTTAAAACATTTGTTGCCTTAGTCGAGCCTTGCTCTTCGTCTCGCAAGTGCTGTAACTTCGTTGTGAAGATGTACGGTCGGTCGTCTGCCCCTATGCTCGACTTTCATTGAGTTGAGTTGAGATAGTGTTACCGCATACATGTACATGTGCATGTGTTTGTAGTCTCACAGGCTGGTTGTTTCTGGTGTGATTTGAAGTACACGTTTTAAAGGTGAAGTTGGTGTTGTTGTTGTTGTTGTTGTAGTCGTCGTAGTCGTTGATGTTCTCAAGTGTCACACAGTCTCGCCAGGTTGTATGTTGGCAAGTGTTTCAATCTACCACAGACTTTGTGTGTGTAAAAGAGTTAGGGAGAGAGAGAGAGAGAGAGAGAGAGAGAGGTGGGGGCGGTAAGGCCTATTCGTATGTGAGTTTGAGTGTGTGTTATTTTATGCTGTACATGCCATTGGTATGAGTGTGCAATTTCTGAATTTCGTTCTTCATTTCTTGTCACTTCTCTTCATTTTTTGCCATTTCACAAAAAGGTTAATCATGTAAATTTTGTTGCTGTTGTTCTTCCTCTTTGGCATTTGGTGTTATTGCAACCCGTTGTCAACGTCATTGCTGTTGCTTTGTTGCAAAATAAATCTTCAATGTCTCTACGTCTATTATAATGTGTGCATGTGTGTGTGTGTGTGTGTGTGCATGTGTGTGACTGTGGACTTTGTTCTTCATGCTCTGTGCAAGTTGTCAGCTTTTATGTTTGGTTATGTTCAGCTCTGTTGTGATCTGATGATGGGGTTTTTTGTTGTTGTTAAATTGTCTGGCTTCAAGACGAACGTATCATCCGTTGTGCGTTCATTTGACAGTTTATTTAGCCACACATGAAGGCAGGCAGTTATTCCCTTTTGGCTTATAACAGTGTTGCCATTTGATGGCATTATACACCGAGAAAAGGATTGTCTTAATACAAGCAAAAAAAAAATTAATTGCAAAGGAATTTTTGTAAAACATTTTAGCCATTTTAAATAGTTTTGCCAAGATGTCATTTTAAATACTTACTTACCTTAATGTCCACACTCGATGTCCTCGAGTTAGCACCACACCACTTCACATATTCCGTGATCGCCCGGATCTCCGTCTGCAGAACAGTATTATGGACAGGCAGTCGAAAACAGATCTCAGTCCCTGGGTTCTCAATGTAGACCACCCAGTCTGTCCTCCATTAATGGATGGATCAAAGCTAGAGGACAGACTGGTCCGGGTGGTCTACATTGAGAACCCAGGGACTGAGATCTGTTTTCGACTGCCTGTCCATAATACTGTTCTGCAGACAGAGATCCGAGCGATCACGGAATATGTGAAGTGGTGTGGTGCTAACTCGAGGACATCGAGTGTGGACATCTTTACGGACAGTAAAATTGCCTTAAGGGCAATAACAACCAGGGAAGTACTGTTACGAACAGTCTTGCAGTGTAAGAAGGAGAGGATGGCAAAATCCGCATCGATTGAATGCCGGGCCATAACGAAGAAAGGAGGAATGAGAGGGCAGACGATTTGGAAGTGAAGGCAAGAGGACTGCGGTCAATAAACATGGTTAACCCGAAGCCTTTCGGGTCGAATCAGTTCGACTTAAGGGCGTGGGGGACGAATGCGCATGTAACCTTGTAGAATATCGAAACGGTCGGTAGAACGGCGAAAACTCTATGGGGGCATCCAGATCGTCAGAAGACGAGGATATTTCTGCAAGGTTGTAAGAAGGAGGTCAGTATATCTATGGGTATCATAACGGGATACAGGGGACTACGAGCTCACTTTTGCAAAATCGGTGTGGTAAGTGATAGCTTGTGCAGGGCATGGGGGGGGTAGATGAGGAGATGTTGGAGCATTTCCTTTGTCATTGTCCGGCTTTTGCGTCTAACAGATACCGGCACTTAGGTGAGGACACAATGCCAGACACGAACGTCTCCATTTACTGCCAGACCCATTTTCACTGACTCCCTTTCGATTCTTTCAAAGGCTGCAGTCCGTTCGCCTGTCTGTCCGCTCGTCTGTCTGTCTGTTCGTCTGTCGGTCAATTAAAATCACGCTTTAGTCTTTGAAAATAGTGATATTGAGCTGAAACTTTGCACAGATTCATTTTTTTTGTCGATAAGGAGGTTAAAATCGAAGATGGGTTATATCGGACTTTATTTTGATACAGCCTCCATATAGAACGGTCCGCCGATTTAGGGTCTAAGGCCCATAAAAACCACATTTATTGTTTGATTTTGCTGAAATTTGGGAAAGTGAGTTGTGTTATGCCACTCGACATCCTTCTTCAATTTGGCCCTGATCGGTCCAGATTTGGATATAGCTGCCATATAGATCGATGACTCGATTTAAAGTCTTGGCCCCATAAAAGGTGCATTTATTATACGATTTTGCCGAAATTTGGGACAGTGAGTTGTGTTAGGCCAGTCGATATCCCATTTCAATTTGGCTTAGATCGGTCTGGATTTGGATATAGTTGCCATATAGACCAATCTCTCGATTTAAGATCTTGGGCCCATAAAATTCGCATTTATTGTCCGATTTTGCCAAAATTTGGGACTAAGAGTTATATTAGGCCCCTTGACATATTTTTGCAATTTGACCTAGATCGGTGCAGATTTGGATATAGCTGCCATATAAACCGATCTCTCGATTTAAGGTTTTGGGGCCATAAAAGGCGCATTTATTACCTGATTTTACTGAAATTTAGGGCAATGAGTTGTGTAAGGCCCTTCGACATCATTCGTCAATTTAGCTCAGATCGGTCCAGATTTGGATATAGCTGCAATATAGATCGATCTCTCGATTTAAAGTCTTGGCCCCATAAAAGGCGCATTTATTATCCGATTTTGACGACATTTGGGACAGTGAATTGTGGGTAGACTATCGAATTTCTCCTTCAATTTGGCTCAGATCGGTCCAGATTAGTATACAGTTTTCATCCCATTGGAATGCAATTTTGTACGACATGTTTCGCTATGACTTCCAACAACTGTGCTAAGTTAGGTTCAAATCGGTTTATAAACTGATATAGCTGCCGTATAAATCGATCTGGGATCTTGACTTCTTGAGCCTCTAGAGGTCGCAATTATTATCCAATTTGCCTGAAATTTTGTGCGACGGATCCTCTCATAACCACCAACATACGTGTTTATTATGATCTGAATCGGTCTATAGCCTGATACAGCTGCCATATAAATCGATCTCTCTATTTTACTTCTTGAGCCCCCAAAGGGCACAATTCTTATTCGAATTGGCTGACATTTTACGCAGGTCTCCAACATATAATTTAATTGTGGTCCGAACCGGACTATATTATGATATCGCTCTAATAGCAGAGCAAATCTTTTCTTTTATCCTTTTTTGCCTAAGAAGAGATGCCGGGAAAAGAACTTCACCAATGCGATCCATGGTGGAGAGTATATAAGATTCGGACCGGCCGAGCTTAGCATGCCATTACTTGCTTTTATTTTGACATTTTTAAAAATTTTACCAATATTTTTTTTTTTAATTTGGTTTTTCATCAAAAATTCCTTCCCCCCAAATGTTTGCAAAAAGTTTAGGAAATTTTCCATAACAGTTGTACTCTTACGTTTTTTTCCTTTCAAAACTATTTGAATGGCAATTCTGGCATTCCCACATCAATGTTAAGTATGGCATTGTTTTTTCCCTCACAATTTGTTTTTTTTTTTTTTTTGCTAGTTTATAAGGGGACCTTAACAACTTCATTTCTTGGGTACATTCTATGGGGTTAGGTTCCATGTTGGGGGTTCATGTGTCTGTGTGTTGGCCTAAGTAGACTTGTTGTTGGTTTCCCCCATATCTATGGGGGAAGTACTAAGCCCCAACAATTAGGTTTGTTCGTGTGTTTGTGTGAGCCTGTATTTTGTTTTCTCTACTAGTCTCTACTCGGGAACCCCCTAAGGTTAAATCATATAATAAAAAAAAAAAACAAAGAAAAAAAAATCTGAAATATTCTTGTTGGCTTTAATGAAAAACCCCACCAGGTGTAACAAAATAATCATAAAAAAAAAACGAGAAAAATAAAGCATGGACTCAACTGAAAACGGATTATAGACCTACACTACGAATCTTAAACACCCTCAGTCATTGTCTTGAGCTGGTAAGCTTTAAAGACTAATTTAAAAATGATTCTGGGAGTAATAGGTCATAAACAAAGTTGATTTATGGGGCAAAATCAAAATATAGAAAGAGCAGGCATATGAAACATTAAAAAAAGCTAAAAATATATATAAAATACAACCGCAAGGCAAAAAACTTAATTTTAAAAGAAAGGGGCGATGCGCAAACTACATGGTCCTACATTTGGATATCAAATTCGTATTCTTCTCCCAAATATTTTTATTTGAGCCCCCTATTGCGATGGCCAGTAAAAAATTGCTGTTTGTGGAGTATTTTGGAAAAGGGGTAGACCCTCAGAAAATATGTGACGAAAGTGGGTATAAATTCTTGCTCTACCCCTCAATACCTTTAATTTATTTTCCACACTGACATGGTCGGTAAATATGCCCCATTTAGGGGTGTTTTGGGGATTGAAGTGGTTGCCCAAACACTAAGCCCGCAAAATATATCATCAACGTGCTCTATTTCCCATATTGTCATTGGCCTCAAAATTGGATGTCAAATTCGTTTTCTAATCTCATTTAAACTCCTTATTGCAAAAGTCAGCAAATATGTCCGGTTTGGGGTATTGGCACTAAAAACTTTAAATATTTAGTTCCACTCTCTCTAAGACCCAAAATGTCTTGGTGAGCAAATATGTTGTTATGGTGGTGGGACGTCGCCTAAACAGTTAGTCCCTAACGTTGATATCAGATACTTGGTCTACTCCCAAATACCTTTAATTTGAGCCCCATATTTCCATAGTCGGCAAACATGACCGGCTTGGGGGTGCTTTGAGAGATGGGCGGCCACTCAGTGAGTTGGCCTTGAAAATATACCTCGGTTTCTTGTTCTACTCTATAAACCCTCTTATTTGAGCCTCATATTGCAATAGTCAGCAAATACTTCCTATTTGGGTGGCGTTGTGGGGATGGGGTGGCCCCATAGACCCTTTTCCCGAATATTGATATCAGATTCGTGCTTTACCCCCAAGCACCTTTCATTTGGGCCCCATATTGCTATGGTCGTAAATTTGACCCTTTTGGGGGGTATTTTTGGGGAGACGCGGCCCCTAAACACTTGGTCCTTTATTGGGATATCAGATTCGAATTTTACACTCAAATACCTTTTATTTAAGCCCCATATTCATGTGGTCAGTAAATAATTCCTGTTTGGGGGGTGTTTTGGGGAAGGGGTGGACTCCTAGAAACGTGGTCCCACATTTGAATATTAGATTCGTATTCTACTCGTAAATATCTTTCATTTGAGTTCCATATTGCCATGGTCGTAAATATGTCCGATTTATGGGTGTTTTGGGGGTTGGGGTGGTCCCCCTAACACTTGGTCCGACAATTGGATTTCAGATACGTTTTCTTATCCTAAATACATTTCATTTGAGTCCCATATTATCGTGGTTGGTCTAAATATATGTTTGGTAGGTTTTAGGGTGGGGCGGCCCCCCTAGGTACCCCATCCGAAATTTGGATACCAAATTTTTATTTTTAGGGTACTATGTGAGAGCACACAAAATTTCGCTTAAATCGCACTACCCATCTTCGAGATCTGGCGTTTCTGAAAATTAGGGTAAGGGGAGGGTCCGCCCCCCCTTTAGTACCCTATTTTCCCACTGGATCATTATGCACCATCAGTGAAAATTTCAAGAAAATCGGTTCAGCCGTTTCTGAGGTACACAAACAAACACAAATTGATTTTTTAAATAAAATTCAATTTGTGTTTGTTTGTCGGTTTGTTTGTTTGTTCCGGTTTAAACGGCTTAATCGATTACCTTGAAATTTTCCCAGATTGTGGAGGTTAGTCTGAAAGGAAACATAGGCTATATAATTTTTTGATAACGGAAGGGGGACCAAAAGTACTACCCAAAAATAAAAGTGGACCGATCGGGACAATATTGGTTTAAAATGAAAGGTATTCAAGAGTTTAGTATGAATTTCATAATAAAAGTTGGGTCCAAGTACCTGGGGGGCCGCCCCAGCCCCAAAACCCCTTAAAATGGGTTTATTTGACGATCATGACAATATGGGACTCAAATGAAAGGTATTCGGGAGTAGATTACCAATATGGTAAGGAAGTAGGAATAGGCTTTATAATTTATTGAAAACGGAAGGGGGCGGACCCTCCACCGTTACCCTAAAAACACCACCCAACATAAAAAGTGGATCGATAAGGACAATATGGGTATCAAATGAAAAGTATGCGGAAGTAGATAACGAATCTGGCATACAAATTCATGTCGAAGTATAGAGGGGGTCACCCCACCCTCACAAAAACGCCCAAAATGGGCACATTGGCCAATCACGGATATATGGGACTCGGTTTGTTTGTTCCATATAGGCTGAAAAACGGCAGAACCGATTTTCTCGAAATTTTCATATATTGTGAAGGTTGGCCTGGAAGGAAACATAGGCTATATAATTTTTCGGTATCGGAAGGGGAATGGACCCTCCCCCTTATGCCAAAAACACAACTCAAAATCAAAAGCGGACCGATCGGGACAATATAGGTATCAAATGAAAGGTATTGGAGAGTAGAATACGAATATGGTATTAAAACTTGAGTCTTGAGACAATGGCACGAATTCGATATCCGCATTCAGGGTGAAGTGTCCCCACCCAAAAAAGATATTAGAGGGTTAAAGAAGGCGCAGCGGTGCGGGCCCGGTTCGGCTAGTAGCCCCCATATAAACCAATCTCCTTAACATATTTCTTGAGCCTCTGGAGTGATAATTTTTTTCCATTTTGCATTTCCACTCAATCCTCTAGAGGGCGCAATTCTCATCCAATTTGGACGAAATTTTGTGCTATGTCGTACCGGACAAAAAACTTGACAATTGCGATCCATGGTGGAGGGTAAATAAGCTGCGCAATAAGACGAATTTTTAAATAGCGAAATGATTTAAGCCTCCCGACATCCGACCCAAATATGGTTTAGATCGGACTATAAATAGATATAGCAGCCATATAGACCGGTCTGCCAATTTATGGCCTTAATCCCATAAAACGCGGATTTATAGCCTGATTTCGCTCAAACTGTGACTTGTATAAAAGTTCTTGGCACCCAAATCAAATACCATTCAGACCACCTCCTTGTTAGATATAGCTATGGATATGGTAGAGGAGTTATAATAAAATAGGATGATTAATATATCCATGGTGGTGGGTGTGCAATGTTTGGCACGGCCGAACTTAACACGTTTTACTTGTTATTCCCTACACCACCACTGTGGTACAGGGTATTATAACTTTGTGCATTTGTATGCAACGGTAAGAAGGAGAAGAGACAAACCCATCGATAAGTAAACCGATCGGCTTAAAATCATTTTCTATTGGGTTGCCCAAAAAGTAATTGCGGATTTTTTTTAAAGAAAGTAAATGCATATTTAAAAAAACTTAGAATGAACTTTAATCAAATATACTTTTTTTACACTTTTTTCTAAAGCAAGCTAAAAGTAACAGCTGATAACTGACAGAAGAAAGAATGCAATTACAGAGTCACAAGCTGTGAAAAAATTTGTCAACGCCGTCTATATGAAAAATCCGCAATTACTTTTTGGGCAACCAATATTTCGATTAAGCTATGTCTATCCGTCTGTCCAAGTGTTCTTGTGATCAAATAGCATTATTGTCGAATTGTCACAAAATTATGCAAATGTCACTTCTTTGGCCCAAGATTTTGAACAAAATCTGATGAGATTTAGACAAAGCTCCCTTATACATCTTTCATCCTATATGGCCTTTTAAGGCTGTAGAAGATAAGCTTGGAGATAAGCTCTATATATTGAGAGTAGTACATAGACTCGGTGGTGTATGGTATTATATTGTCGTCTCTGCCCGACTTTTGTCTTTCCTTATTGGGTTGTGTTTAATTTCATTTTTATAGAAAACTTTCATTTTGTATTGGCATGAAACTTCAAGTTTAACCCTCTGTATCATGTGCATCAAAACTGACTTCGTTATTCGTATAGCACTGCATCTTCATTACAACTCTTGGGGAAGTCCTTAGAAAAAAAGAAAGAAATACAATCTGCATTTATTTATTCTTGTGTCTGTCGGTCTTGTGGTGTTTAGTGGTACGTCTGCATGCATATTTGTTATGAGAGGGGCTATATATATATAATTGTGTGTGTGTGCGTGTATGTGTGTGAGTGTATAGGGGCTTTTTCCCATTCATTTCATTATGTGTTTTCATTAAGTGTTATTAATTTAAAAATGTCCTTTTGAAATTGTCTTGCTTGCATTTAAATGCACCCCAGCCAGCCAACCAGCCATGACATGACGAGGCCTATTCCATGCCCACAAGAGGGAACTCCCAGCTAGACGGGTTTCTTGTTGTTTTATTACTCCACACACACACACACACACACAAATACATCATAAGTATGGCGGTATTCCTGGGAGGACATACTTGTCATCATACTCTTTGCCCGCTTGCACATACATCCAGGCGCAACCCCTTCATTTGTGTCTGAGTGCTTGGGCAAAACGATTTATGAATGAATGGGAAAAACGCAGTTGTTAACCTAGGGGCGATTTTTTTTTTTCTCCATTTTTTCCCCGTTTTTCTCAAGGAAATTAGTCTAGAACATTGATGGTGCGGGTAATGCTGATGCTGATGCAGCTGCTGTGTTCTTTGTTGCCATAGTAAAACAGGATATGTCAATGACAATTGTTCAGCGCTACAAGAGATTGCCACTTTTGCAGACAATGACAAATGTTCAGGCATTAAGTAGTCGCGGGGTAATTTGCTGAGAATTTCTTTAGAGTTTTGTTTAAGGTTTTGTTCTCCTTGTAGTCTCTTTGAAATATTTTTATTATTGGGGGGGAGAGAAGTTGTAAAAGTGTTGCTCATTTGGGGTTTTTCAAGGTTATCCAGTACAATAATCCATCAAAGTTGTTGATGTGTTACAATGCTTGCTCAACAAAACAAAACAAAAATATATGAGACATAAATCTGTCATATTTTACTCGTTGGATGTGGCAAAAAACCTTTAATGAGTTTTGGTAAGAAAGAGTCATAAAGTAGTTAGGTTAGGATTAAGTGGCAGTCTGCCATCAGACTCACTCAGACGTTTTCGTCCTTTGTGATACCACGGGAACAGAAGAACGAAAATGTCTTCCAATTCCATCCAGATCGTTTTAAAAAGCTCAAGAACTTACCAATGTTCACATCAGCTAAATCAGACAGATTCTCAAAGAAATGAGAACCTAAAGTGGAACTCCTTCTGACTGCTAGTGCGGGACAAACACACAGAAGGTGTTCTATAGTTTCTTCTTTTTCCATGTCCTCACAGCTTCTGCAAAATACGTTGCTGGCAACCTTAAGTCTGTCAGCATGTTTTCCGATAAGACAGTGACCAGTCATGAAGGACACAATGACTGAGACGTCTGTTCTAGCCAGTGACAGCAAAGCGGTAGACCTCTTCAAGTCTAGATTAGGCCACATAGTTTTGGAATGCTCACAGCCTCCTCTTTGTGACCATCTATCATTCGGTGTCCTTTGGGCCTGGTCCTGTAAACTAAGCTTATGTGTCGCTAGAGGCATGCCCACAGATTCCAGTTTGCCTGGAATGTGTAGGGTAGTTCCTAATCCCACAATCTCGTCCGCTTTACAATTCCCTGGGATATCTCTGTTGTACGGCACCCAGAACAGGTGAATTTTGAACTGTTCAGATGTCTCGTTGAGAGATCTGCAACAGTCGAAGGCGTTTTTATGTTCAAAAATACGTTCTCCAGGGATTTGATGGCTGTCTGAGAAGTCATTTATGCCAATCGTCGTAATGACATTATATTTTAGTCATTCCACCACTTCCTTAATTGCAAGGATCTTCGCTTGATACACACTGCAGTAGTCGGGTAACCTTTTCGATATAACCTCTTCTAGATCTTTAAAGTAGACCCTAAGACCCACCTGGTTGTGCAGTTTGGAACCATCCGTATAGAAGTCTTTGTAACTTCTGTTACCAGGAATATCGTAGTTCCAATCGGTTCTATGAGAAATGGTGGAACAGTTCCTTTTATCGAAAAGCGGTTCAGGTAGGGTGTAATCCACACTGCCTGGAACATCGGATATTGTATTAAGGATAACACAAGGTCCTTAGGCGCCACATGACCAGCCCAAAGCCCACCTGATCGTCTAGCTTGGAGCCATACTTATAGAAGTCCATGTAACTTCTGTTACCAGGGATATCGTAGTTCCAATCGGTTCTATGAGAAATGGTGGAACAGTTCCTTTTATCGAAAAGCGGCTCAGGTAGGGTATAATCCACACTGCCTGGAACCTCGGATTTTGTAGTAAGGATAACACAGTGTCCTTAGGCGCCACATGACCAAAGAGAAAGCTCTCTTAGCCTCATGGTCGCAGCACTATGTCTAACCATAATGTCCAGTGATGTAGCATTAAATTTAGTGCATCAGATGGTGTCGTCCTCAGAGCAGCTGTCATCCACAAACAAGCCATCATTGGCATCCGCTTGAGGTCTTAATCCCATAAAAAGTGGAAAAGCCCTATTCCGCTGAAACTCGGGACCCCAATCAAATACGATACAGACCAGCCCATATCATCGTGCTGGTGGGTATAAAAAGGTCGGAACAACCATTTTAACACGATTTTATACCCTCCACCAGAAGATGGGGGTATACTAATTTCGTCATTCTGTTTGTAACTCCTCGAAATATTACTCCTCGAAAGTCCGTCTGTCTTTCGGAAGCCCGCTTACTTTCGAAGGAGTAAAGCTAGCCACTTGAAATTTTGCTCAAATACTTTTTACTGGTGTAGGTCGGTTGGGATTGTAAATGGGCTAAATCGGTTCACGTTTTGATATAGCTTCCATATAAACCAATCTGGGATCTTGACTTCTTTACCCTCTAGAGGACACAATTATTATTCTTATTATGACTTCCAACAAATGCGCTGAGTTTGGTTCAAATCTGTCCATAACCTGATATAGCTTCCATCTAAACCGATCTGGGGTCTTGAATTCTTGAGTCACCAGAGGGCGCACTTATTATCCGATTTGACTGAAATTTTACATGAGTTGTTTTATTATGACTTCCAACAACTGCGATGAGTTTGGTTCAAATCGGTCCATAACCTGACATAGCTGCCATATAAACCGATCTGGGGTCTTGACTTCTTGAGCCACTAGAGGGCGCACTTATTATCGGATTTGGTTGAAATATTGCATGAAGTGTTTTGTTATGACTTCCACCAACTGCGCTGAGTATGGTTCAAATCGGTTCATAACCTGACATAGCTGCCATATAAACCGATCTGGGGTCTTGACTTCTTGAGCCACTAGAGGGCGCACTTATTATCCGATTTACCTGAAATTTTGTATGAGTGGTTTTTTTATGACTTTCAACAAATGTGCTAAGAATAGTTCAAATCAGTCCATAACCTGATATAGCTGTCATATAAACCGATCTGGGGTCTTGACTTCTTGAGCCTCTAAAAGGCGCAAGTATTACCCGATTTGGCTGATATATTGTACAACGGCTTCTCTCATGACCTTTAACATACGTGTCGAATATGACATGGATCGGTTTATACCCTAATACAGCTCCCCTATAAATTAATATCCCTATTTTACTTCTTCAGCCCCTAAAGTGCGCAATTCTTACTAGATTTGGCTGAAATTTTACACAATGACTTCCCCTATGGTCTCCAATATTTAGTTCAATTATGGTCTGAAATAAACCATAACTTTATATTGTTCCAATAACATATCAATTCTTTTCTGTTATCCTTTGTTTGCCTAAAAAGAGATACCGTGTCAAGAGCTCGACAAACGCGATCCATGGTGCAGGGTATATAAGATTTGGCCCGACCGAACTTAGCACGCCTTTACTTGTTTTCTAAATTTCGTTATTATTCAAACATTTCTGCAGGAATTCTTTGCTTTGAGAATACAACCTCTGCCATATACAAACATTTCCTCTGCCCCAGGAACTTAATTTGATAATTACCAAAATGTGTTCTCATAAATGTTGTCCTCAAAACCAATTTTGCAATTATTTGCCATTCCATTTTCGATAATAACACTAATTATCCTAAGTATTTTGTTAGGCCACCATGGTGTTAGTAATTTATTGACTGCCGCTAAGCGCTTCGCCACCAAACTCCTTAACGGTTTTGTTTTATTTTTTTTTTTTTCTTCTACCCACTCTCCGAAGCTGTATAGGCATAGGTAACAAAATGTTTGTTGTCCTTAGTAAAACAAACAGTTCAAGCACTTTGGCTTTGCGGTGCTCCTAAACATTCGACCACATACCATTGTTACACCTGTAGTGCAATCACTTATTTGTGCCTTACATTGCTTAACTTGAATTAATTCATAATGTCTATAAATGTATGTATGGGTTACTACAAAAATACCATCAATTGTATTTATATGTATATGTATATATGTGTGTGTATGTGTGTGTGTGTTTACTTGTTAGTATATATTTATATTGCCTTACATTCCAAAATAAATTTAGATTAATAGTTTTCCAAATAATTATAGAGGCTTTAATACATTCCCCCCTTTCTCTTAATCTCTCGCTCTCTCGCTCTCCTGCTCTTTATCGCTCTCCTTTTGTTTCTCTTGTGAGTACAAAGTGGTATATTTTCATTATCCACTTCACCACTCATGACTTGGCTTGGCCTCTGCTACCGTCGCAGTCGCTGTCAACGTTACTGTGTTTAACTACTGAACTTTGTGACTACTTTCATTGCCTTAATGTGGGCATCATCGGCAAGGGCGGTGCATGCACTTGGTTAATGGTCAAGCAAGGAAATTTCTATCATTATTTTGTTGGGTTAGACGACCGCGTTACTCGCTGTTTGTACGTCTGTTGGTTCGTGTATTGCCCCTATGCCCATTGTATTCTCGTTTGAATAGTGAACACTCACTAGAGGTCGGCCACAATAGCGGTAAAAAAAAAGTTTGTTCAATTAAGTTAGAACCTACTATTAAAGGAAGTTTTATTTTTATAAGAAACTGGCTGAACCGGGCCCGCTACGCTGCTCCTTCTTTTACGGTATAAGGAGCAAATTTTTCTTTAAAAGGTTTTAGTGAAGAACTGTGCTTGGAAAGAGATATATGTATTGAGCTTGATTAACGGTTTGTTACTTCTGAAGGCATTTACTTACAGCCCACCTGATTTTTATTGGCTTAAGAGATGGCTGGTAGGGTTTTGGGTCATTAAAGTTTGGATGTTAGATGTACTCCATTCTCAAAGCCTTTACTTGTTCCCTACTCCCAGATAGCTTTCATTTGATTTTGGTGATGGATTGGGGTAGCCAGAGTATTTTCTCCTAAAGTGGATATCAGATTGGTATTATAATCCCACATGCAAATTGCAAATTTTGCCCATGAACATTCCACTAAGGAACAGGGGCAAACTTCTCACATATCAATGAGTGCAGTCCGATTCAAGTTTAAGCTCAATGACAAGGGGCCTCCTTTTTATAGCCGAGTCCGAACCGACACCTCTTTGGAGAGAAGTTTTACATGACATAGTACCTCACAAATGTTGCCAGCATTAGGAGGGGAAAACCACCGTTGAAAATTTTTTCTGATGGCTTCGCCAGGATTCGAACCCAGGCGTTCAGCGTCATAGGCGGACATGCTAACCTCTGCGCTACGGTGGCCTCCAATAATCCCACATACCATTCAAAAATAACAGCTCTACTCCCAATACCTTTTATTTAAAATTTTTTTCATCAAATCTTTCCTACTCTCAAATAACTTTCATTTGAGCCTCTTAGTGCCAAAATCATGGGCAAATTTGTTCGTTTTTGGGGGGAAGTTTTTTGGTTGAGCAGTGCAAAAAATATCAGCATTGTGCTTTACTCTCAAATATCTTTTACCTAATCCCCGCCTTGCCATAGTCGGCAAATATACCCGGTCTAGGGAAAGCGTTTAGTGGGTGGGGCGGCCAACCAGAGACTTGGGGGTCGGGATTGACCGCCAGAAACTTGTCCCCGAAAGTAGCTATGAATTTCGTGTTCTATCCCCAAATACTTTTGTTTGGGCCTCATATTGCTATGGTCCTGTAAATATGTCCCATTTTAGAGGTGTTTTTTTGGGGTGGTGTGGTAAGCCAAACACTTGGCCACACATTTGAATAACAGATTTGTGTTTTACTCTCAATTACCCTCTATTTGAGACCCATATTGTCATGGTCAGTAAATAAGTCCTGTTGGGAGGTGGGGTAAGGGGGGTGTCTTAGGAGTGACGTGGACCGCCAGAATCTTGATCCCAAAAGAAGGTATCATTTTCGTTCTCTACTACCAAATACCTTTAATTTGACCCCATGGTCGGTTACGATTTAAGTGTGTTTTTGGGGTGTGGGTGGACCCCCAAACACTTGGTCCCACGATTGGATATCAAATTGGTTTTCTACTCTTAAAAACCTTTCATTTAAGTCCCATATTGTCGTTATTGTTCTTTATATCAATTTGGTGGGTTTTTGAGGTTGAGGCGGCCCCCCTTAGTACCCCATCCGAAATTTGGATACCAAAGACGGCACACAAAATTTCGCTTAAATCCCACTACCCATCTCTGAGATCTGGCATTTCTACAAATTAGGGTAAAGGGGAAGGTCTGTCCGTGGAGGCCACCGTAATGCAGAGATTAGCATCCTGGCGAGAACATCACAATAATTTTTCAGCGGTGGAGTTCCCCTCCTAATGCTGACGAAATTTGTGAGGCACAAAGGAACACCACATGCAAAATTTCAGCCAAATTGCGGCATCCAGGGCGGTTTATATGGGTTTATATGAGAGCTATATCAGGTTATGGTCCGATTTGAGTTATGGTTATGGTTATGGACCGATTTGAACCGTACTAGGCACAGTTATTGGAAGTCATAACGGAACACCACATGCAAAGATTCAGCCAAATGGGACACAAATTGCAGCTTCCAGGGGCTCAAGAAATCAAGTCGTGAGATCGGTTTATATGGGTGCTACATCAGATTCTTGACCGGTTTAGACCATACTTGGTACAGCTATTGGAAGTCCTAATAGAACACTACGTGCAAAAGTACAGCCACATCGGACAAAAATTGTGGCTTCCAGGGGCTCAAGAAGTCCAATCGGGCGATCGGTATATATAGGAGCTATATCACGTTATAGACCGATTTGGACCGTACCTGAAACAGTTATTGGAAATCATAACAGAACATTAAATGCAAAATTTCAGCCAAATCGGACAAAATTTTTGACTTGTAAGGGCTCAAAAAGCCAAGTCGGGAGATCGGTTTATATGGGAGCTATATCAGGTTATGGTCGCCACAGTTGTTGGAAGTCATAATAGAACACTATGTGCATAAGTTCAGCCAAATTAGACAAAATTTTCGGCTTCCAGCTGTTCACGATATCAAATCAGCTATATCAGGGAGCTTTATCCAAATCGGAACAGATATGGGCCCTTTGCTATCCCCAACGATCTACATCAATATTAAGTATCTGTGTATAATTTCAAGTGGCTAGATTAACGCCTTCGATCGCTATTGTGATTTCGACAGACGGACATGTCTAGATCTACTCAGCATGTCGAGATGATCAAGAATATATATACTTTATGGGGTTCTGGATCAATATTTCGAGGTGTTACAAACGAAAAAGAAACTCAGGAATTCCGAGCTATTTGCAAAATCCCAAATTGTTTTTCATACCACGCTACTTGGCATGTTTATTGGTATTGTGTCCCCACCTAAGTGCCGGTGTCTTTTGGCCGCGAAAGCCGGGCAATGACATAAGAAAAGCTCCAACGTCTCATCATCTTCTCCACATGCTGTCACTCGTAGAGCTCGTAAACCTATGTGTCCCGTTATGATGATACCTAACCTCCTGCTTACTTCCTTTCAGTGATAGACTCGTCTTCTCACAATTAGAGTCTCCCCAGAGGATTTTCGTTATCCCAGCAAATTTTTCGCTGTTCCACAGTGTTACATGGTAGAACTGGCAAACTATCGATAATCGCAACATTCGATATTTTCGATGTTTTCGATAGTTTTAATAATAAATATCGATACTATCGGTAGTTTTTCCACCACCTATATTTCAAACTAAAATCAGAAGTAAAAACCAGGAGATCGATTTACACAGAATCAATATCAATGCACAGACCAAATAAAACTAAGGTTAATAAAGTCAGTGGGAAGTAATGAGAGAAATCATTGTACAAAATGTTAGCGTAATCGGATGAAAACTGCGCCCTCTATAGGCGCGATGTGTATTTACATTCGGTATCGGATTGTTTATTTTTGTTTAGTTTTGCAAAAAAAAATTAACTTTCGCGATAGTATCCATCGGAAAAATACCAATCGATATTCAGTCAAAAAATTAAATATCGATAGTGTCATCGATATTTTGCCAGCTCTATTACATGGGCTTTTGTCGTCCATGCCTTCGGACTACATTGACTCAAAGGCTTCGGGTTAACCATGTTTATTGACGCCAGTCTTCTGACCTTCACTGCTAATTTGCCTGCTTTTTTCATTTCCCCTTACTCCGCTGTGGCCCGGCACCCAAACGATGCGGATCGTGTCATCCTCAGAGTAGACGTTAATCTCCTTTTTGGACTACAAGACTGTTTGCGACCTTACCTTCCTGGTTGTTATTGCCCTGATGGCCAATTTACTGTCCGTAGAGATATTTACACTCGACGTCCTCGTGTTAGCATCACACCATTTTGCGCATTCCATGATCGCCCGGATCTAAGCCTGCAGGACCATATTTTGTCACAATTTCATTTCTGTAGGAAATTTTGTCAAAATTTTATTTCTTAGGATATTTTCCAAATTTCATTTCCTTAGCAAATTTTGTTAAAATGTCCCCTTTTTAGGAATATATTGTTCAAATTTCATTTTCATAGTCCTTTTTTTTCAATATAATAATTCTAAAGCAAATTTTATTTAATTTAAGCTTCTATAAGAAGCTAAGAATTTATTGTGTTATCCTTAAATGAAAATGCACCACTGTGCGGTACATTGCATATTCACTGTATTTTTAACTATTTTATTTCCTTTGCCTTTTTTTTTACTTCTACTATGTTCATTTGTTGTAATAATCGTTTTTGCCGGTCATAGTTGTAGTTGTGGGATGTTTAAAAATATCCCACATACAAAAATAGGCACGACAAAGCTCACTCACAACCATACACGAACGCACTAAAATAGCTGCAGAACTACAAAAAAAAACACAAAAACGATTTTCGGTGAGTACAGCACAATTTGTGTGTATTTGAGTAAAGTACCAGCCATGGCAAATCAACAACAACAAAAACCCCAACAATGACGACAACGACAACAAATAGCGCGTGTACCTAGTCTTCAAATGTCTGAAATATTAGCATGTGAGTAACTGCCAGTACGCCATATTGAGTTAGAAGTAGGTTAGAAGGTGGCTTCGACACTCACCATACATGGCACGAGCACTACCCCAACACACCCCCATTCAATTGTTACTCTCAAACTCTCATTCCCTCCAAACATTTGGAAGTGACTTTCTCACTCCCTCCCAGAATTGTCACTTTTTAGATCCTTTTGTATGATAGTTTGTAGAGATTTCATGATTTACAACAACAAAATACATTACTGTCGGAATTCTATCATTTATGTTTCGCTAATTAGTTTCTCATAATCAACTGTTATTGCTACAAATTTAAAAATAGATTTTTTGTTGTTGTTTTGGACGCTAACTCAAAAAAGCCCAAACAAGAGAATGTATGTTAACTTAGCCTTCTGTAATGAAGAAAGGCCGGTAGCACAGAGCGATAGCATAAGCATCACAATCGTAAGGTTGGCTGTTCAAATCCCAGTCAGGGAAAATCATTGCAAATAAAATCTTCGATTATTAATCCTGATTTGGAAAAGAAATAAATTAGAAAGAGAAATAAAAATAAGCCTCACTCTAGAAGGTAAAAAAAAACATTAGCAAATAAAAATTTATTTTTATTAATGACGTTGATAATCGAATTTTGCACTTTTTTTAGTCCCTATTTAGTCACTCATGGGTATATATCGCCAAGTGGAACGTTTTCTCCCGTACCGAGACACTTATTAGAGTAAAAAATGATATCGCCTGAGATTGTTTTCAACTTCCGTGAGTGCTGATTTAGTGACTCGCACGATAGAAAATGTTTGGAGGGTTCTCACACACACACACAACAATGGAGGGACAGCAGGGGCCTTACACATGGTTGTACTACCTCCCCCCAACAGCCAGCAAAACCACCACAGTGACCAGCCTTAATGCATTGCACAGCTCATATTGTAGCTCTCATTGTGGGGGAGTAGGTGAGAATAAGAAGAAGCGGGTTTTGATGAGAATGAAAGGTGGTGTGTTAAACTACTTGTTTTTGGCTAAGCCTATGTGGTTTGTTGTTGCTGTTGTTGCCCTACGTTATTGTATACAACAATTAATCCAACACACAAACCAAATCTCTGAAATGAAACGCAACGTATCTAACCACACTGAATGCCACTGTTGAATTTCCAAAGTGGGCACTTGTTGTTAGCTGAAATGTTTTTGTTTTTTGTTAAGACTGACTGGTGAAATGTCCTTCAACTCGTACTAGTAAGCAGGGAGTGAGCAGAAGACTAGAGGACCCACCAGCCAACACCCGTTAGTAGATATAATGATGTTTTGTGTGTTAGACACACACACTCACACACACACTCACTCCTTTGTATCATTTTATTATGCCTCCCAATATGCAAATGCGTGTGTGTGAGTGTGTGTGTGCGATACAAGTTGGTCACTCATGTCATATTTCTTTTCATGCCATAGCCTTTGAATGTGTGCCTTTGTATGTTTGCCGGTAATTGCTCTTAGGTTAAATGTCTTTTTATTTTTGAAATTATACCCACTGGACAGCAATTGTTGCCGTTGTTGTTGTTGTTGTTAAACTATTATTAACTTTTGAGACTCATTATTTTTAATATCTGAAAAAAAAATGAATTTATATTTTGATCGAGGACAACAGCTTAAAAAAAGAATATGTACGCATTTAGTCAAGTTGTCATCATATTTATAGATTCTATTGATATAACGGTTTTCTAAAAAAAAAGCTTGTTGAAGAGCGTGCTATAGGAAAGAAATCTGGGAGGAAAATTTTTAAAAATAAGAGAGGGCAAAACAGACAACATTTTTCAAGTTAAACCTACATCAGACAAAGGATTCGATAATGAAATCATAATATGTCAAATTTCCTGAAGGAAGGATTGCGGGACAGACACACATTCGTAGTTTTTGAAAGTTGTTTTTGCTCTGTATTCCTATTCAACGTCTCTCTCTCTCTCTCTTACTATCTCTCCCTATTGATAAGCAAAGCAAACAGGCCGCAATGCTAGAGATATAAGTCAACCATTTTTGTTATAGCTGCAAAGACGACAAACCCCTAGTGTAAATAGATGCTACAAATTTTCGCAAACCTTAAAACCTTTAAACCAACTAGACCAAAATTCAGAAGGCTACTCAGAAGAAGACTTGGGCAAGATAATTTAGGTTGTCCAATCATAGAAGACATTGACGAAGATGTCAACAGGATTACGACTGCACTGGTGGGATCCTTCGAAGATAGTTGTCCTCTTCGGGAAAGGAAATCAGCCCAAGAAAAACCCTGGATGACCGGGGAGATTCGCAATATTGGGAAAGAGGTCCGCAGACTTTTCAACAGAGAACGTCGTAAAAAATCGGAAGTCTATTGGTATGTGTATTACACACGGCTCAAGGAATACAATAAGATTACCAGATCGGTCAAAAGTTGCCTCCTGAAAGCTTTTCTGCGAACAGTTCGATAGCGTTAATGACGCCGCCTAGATAAAAAATTGCTCTCAAAAACCCATGTCCAAACTGAAACTGGGTAGACGACATGAGAGTGAGAGCAGAGACAACGCAGGACATGTTGAGGCTTTTTATGAAAACCCATTTTCCACAGGATACGAAGGGACTAACGGAGACACCGAAATAATGATGTTGATCGAAGGTTTATAATGACGGAATTTATGGTGAAGGAATCCTTGAGGAGCTTCAAACCATTTAAGTCACCCGGAACCGATGGAATATTTTCAGCGTTACTACAGAAAGCGGCAGGCTATGTGGCGCCTCGTCTGGCCAAATTTTCACAGCCTGCCTAGGATTTGCATATACTCCAAAAACCTGGTAGGAGGCAAGGGTGGTGTTTATATCCAAGCCCGTTAAGGCAAGTTATGCGACACCAAAGGCCTACAGACTCAAAAGCCTTACGTCCTTTCTACTTAAAACCATGGAACGCATTGTGGACACCATGATAAAGAGTAGGACAACCAACGAACTGGTCAAATACAAACAGCATGCCAATGTCAAGGGAAGGTCGGTGGAGACTGTCCTGCACGAGTTTGTGCATAAATTAGAAGAATCCTTCGATGCCAAGATGTACACCCTGACGGTATGCATAGACATCGAGGGGGCTTTTAACAATGTGCGGACCGACACACTGATCCAGGACCAGTACCGGGTGGACCCGGTCCTTAGAGACTGGATAAACCATATGCTAAGGAACAGGTGGATAAATTGTGTGTCCCATGGCATAAATAAAAGGGAGAAAGTGGCACAGGGCATTTTATCGCCACTCCTATGGGTGACTACCATAAATGACCTATTACGGATGCTGACTGAGGAGGGATTTCAACCCGTCTGCTACGCAGACGATGTTAAAATACTTCTAAGCGGTAAGGATCCGAATGAGCTATGCAGAAGGGCCGAAAGGGTCCTGCATATGGCATATGATTGGGCTAGACCCGGAGGTCTCAATGTTAACCCAGAGAAGACTGAAATATGCCTGTTCACGAGGAAGACGAAGGTGGGCGAATTTAACGCAACACGTATCCTCAATAAGACGATTTTGATAACTGACAAGGTCAAATACTTAAGTGTGATCTTCGACAGGAACCTGAATTGGAAGTGTCACATTCAGGAGTGTACTGAGAAGGCTCATAGATGTTGGGCCCCGACAGGCTGTAGGCTCGAAATGGGGCCTGAATCCAAGGATAGTCCACTGGCTTTACAGGAGCGTGATAAGACCAATACTTACTTACGCCTCAGTAGTTTGGTGGACTGCTATGGAGAAAAAGTGCAACATAAGGACCATGCAACAGGTTCAGAGAATATGTTGTCTTGGCATAGGCGGAGCGATGAGGACCACGCCCACTAGGGCACTGGAGACTATTCTAGTTATCCGACCCATTGACATACAGATTAAATGGGAGGCAGCCACTGCGGCTATGAGACTTAAGGCGATGAGAGAATGGATTGAGGATGGGAGCAGCTCATACCATAGCGGTATAATCGAGTTGACGATAGGAAACCTGGAACGAAGGGAAGGGGTTTCCGATTGGATACCTGAGATGAACTTTGAACTCGAGTGTGAGGCACTGCTGTCGGCAGCACAGTTTTGGATTGACGGAACCCTAGTATTGCCATCTGGAAGATCATGTTTCACGGATGGATCAAAGCTAGAGGACAGAGTGGGCCTGGGGGTTTACATTGGGAACCCAGGGACTGACATCTGTTTCAGACTGCCTGACCATAATATGGTCTTGCAGGCGGAGATCCGGGCGATCACGGAATGCGTGAAGTGGTGTGGTGCTAACGCAGGGACCTCGAGTGTGAACATCTTTACGGACAGTAAAATTGCCATAAGGACAATAACAACCAGGGAGGTAAGGTAACGAACCGTCTTGCAGGGTAAGAAGGAGATTAACGCCTTTTCTGAGGATGGCATCGTTTGGGTGCCGGGCCATAACTGAGTAAGGGGGAATGAAAGGCAAGCGATTTGGCAGTGAAGGCAGAGGACTGCCGTCAATAAACTTGGTTAACCCGAAACCTTTCGGGTCGATGCAGTCCGAGTTAAGGGAGTGGGCAATGGATGCTCATTCAACGCTGTGGAACAGCGAAATGGTCGGTAGTAGGGCGAAAATCCTATAAGGGGATCCAGATAGTGAGAAGACGAGGCTATTACTGAAAGGAAGCAAGAAGGAGGTCAGTATAGTTATTGCTATCATAACGGGACACATAGGACTAAGAGCTCAATTATGTAAAATCGGTGCGGCAAGTGATAGACGTTACAGCATTTACTTTGTCATTGTCCGGCTTTCGCTTCTAACAGATACCGGCACTTAGGTGGGGACACAATACCAGACATGATCCTACTAAGGGGAGTGATATTGAAAACAATTAAGGATTTTGTAAGTACCACGGAATTCCTAACTTAAAATATTATTTTTAGAGGTTACTTTATAGTATAGAGCTCACAACAAACCCATTACTGGCTTAGATGTATGCCGACGATACTGGCATGGGGCGGTTTGATATCAGCACCCTCTCTTTAACCTTACCTAACCTAACCTTAAGCCTTTAAAGTCATGTTTGTGGGCTTAAAATGAGACACTTCTATTAGTTATTTTATATCCTGCAAACTATTCGTTTTCATTTTTTCTCTCGAAGTTTGGTTTTTGTTTTACCCAACTTCATCAGGGCACAGTTTAGTGAAATTCCTGATGATGATAACTGAAATTCTATTGAATTTTGATAATGAAATTAAGATTTTTCTTAAGAAGGCCACTTGAATGAAATTCCTCTTTTGTAGCCATTTATGGAGTTTTTAAGAAATCAGGGATTGTTTTGTTGTAATTTCTTCTTCTCCAGGATCAAGGGGTAGTTAAGTCTTAAAATACCATATAAATATCTTGAAAAAACATCCTTGATGTCCTTTTTTGTTGTTTCCACTGCTCTACTGTATAGAAAACTAATTTTAACTTGAATGAAATGTTTGGCCATTTCTTTATCCCCTTGCTGAATAGGCTTAATGCAGCTTATCATATTTCAATTAAAATTTATACTTATTCTATATTTAAAATATTTTACAATTGGCAGGGGTAATATGACAAACGCTTTATAGTCTAGCTGGAATAAGAAAACTTTGAATTTAGTCATTATTCAAGAGCAGGAAGAAAACTTTCTTTTGTTCTTCTAACAAAATAAATAATGAGAGAAGATTTCCATGAAATTTTAATGGCAAGAAAGGGATAAGGCTTAATTTTTATCCGGCTTTGGCATATTTCATATTTGCTAACAAAGTCTATAGAAATATTCCAAGAAATTTTTAAATTTTTTTTTGAACCCACCACCGTAGGGTGTTGGTATATTCATTTAGTCATTCTGTTTGCAACACATGGAAATATCAATTTCCGACCCTACAAAGTATAAATATTTCGGATGGTCGTAAAATTCTAAGACGATTTAACGATGTCCGTGTGTCTGTCCGTCTGACCGTCTATACGCTTGTCTGTCCGTCTGCAGCCTATACGCCTGTCTGTACTCTACAGCCTTCCAAAATTGAGATAATGAGCTGAAATTTGGCACAGACACGTATTTTTAAAGCACGCTGGTTAAGTTCTTAAACGGGCCAAATCGGACCATATTTGTATATAGCTGCCATATAGACCGATCTCCCGATAAAGGGTCTGAAGCCCATAAAAGCTATATTCTTTGACCGATTTCGCTGAAATTTGAAACAGTGAGTAGCTTTAGCCCTCCCAACATAGGACCCGAATATGGTTCAGATCGGGCTATATTTAGATATAGCTGTCATATAGACCGATCTCCCGATAAAGGGTCTGAAGCCCATAAAAGCTATATTCTTTGACCGATTTCGCTAAAATTTGAAACAGTGAGTAGCTTTAGGCCTCTCAATATAGGACCCAAATATGGTTTAGATCGGGCCATATTTAGATATAGCTGCCATATAGACCGATCTCCCGATAAAGGGTCTGAAGCCCATAAAAGCTATATTCTTTGATCGATTTCGCTGAAATTTGAAACAGTAAGTAATTTAGGGCCTCCCAACATAGGCCTCAAATATGGTTCAGATCAGAGTATTTTTAGATATAGCTGCCATATAGACCGATCTCCCGATGAAGGGTCGGAAGCCCATAAAATAATTATTTTTTACCCGATTTCGCTGAAATTTAAAACAGTGTGTAGTTTAGGGCCTCCCAACATAGGCCTCAAATATGGTTCAGATCAGAGTATATTTAGATATAGCTGCCCTATAGACCGATCTCCCGATAAAGGGTCTGAAGCCCATAAAATCATTATTTTTCAACCGATTTCGCTGAAATTTAAAACAGTGAGTAATTTAGGGCCTCCCAACATCTGCCCCAAATATGGTTCAGATCGGACTATATTTAGATATAGCTGCCATATAGACCGATCTCCCGATAAAGGGTCTGAAGCCCTCAAAAGCTTTATTTTTTAACAGATTTGGCTGAAATTCCAAACAGTGGGATGTTTTATGCCTCCTGACAACTGACCTAAATATGGATTAGATCGGACTATATTGAGATATAGCTGCCATATAGATCGATCTCCCGATAAAGGGTCTGATGCCCATAATATCATTAGGTTAGGTTATGATGAAAAGGGGGTGCAGATATTAATCCACCCCATGCCGCTATGGACATACACCTAAGCCAGTAATCAAATTGTTGTGCGCTCTAAAAGCTATAAAGTGACCTCTAAAAAGAAAATTTTAAGTTGGGAATTCCGTGCTACTTACAAAATCCTTAATTGTTTTTAATACCACTCCCCTAAGTTTATTCATGTCTGATATTGTGTCTCCACCTAAGCACCGGTATCTGTTGGACGCGAAAGCCGGGCAACGATAAAGGAAATGCTTCAACGTCTCATCATCTTCCCTGCATGCCCAGCACATTCCACCACTTGCCGCACCGATTTTACATAAGTGAGCTCGTAGTCCTATGTGTCCCGTTATGATACCAATAGCTATACTGACCTCCTTTTTGCTTCCTTTCAGTAATAGCCTCGTCTTCTCACTATCTGGATTCCCTCATAGGATTTTCGCCGTCCTACCAACCGTTTCGATGTTCCACAATGTTGCATGCGCATTCGTCGCCCACTCCCTTAACTCGGACTGCGTCGACCCGAAAGTCTTCAAGTTAACCAATTTTATTGACGGCAGTCCTCTGGCCTTCACCGCCAATTGACTGTCCTTTCATTTTCCCTTTACTCCGTTATGGCCCGGCACCCAAACTATGTGGATTTTGCCATCCCCAGAGAAGTCGTTTATCTCCTTCTTACACTGCAAGACTGTTCGTGACCTTACCTCCCTGGTTGTTATTATCCTTATGGCAATTTTACTGTCGGTAAAAATGTTCATACTCGACGTCCTCGTGTTAGCACCACACCACTTCACGCATTCCGTGATCGCCTGGATCTCCGCCTGCAAGACCATATTATGGTCAGGCAGTCTGAAACAGATCTCAGTCCCTGGGTTCCCAATGTAAACCCCAAGGCGCACTCTGTCCTCTAGCTTTGATCCATTCGTGTAACATGATCTTCCAGATGGCAATACTAGCGCTCCGTCAATCCAAGACTGTGCCGATGGCAGCAGTGCCTCGCAGTCACCTCAAAGTTCATCTCAGGTAAATATGTTCGCACTTGATTTCCTCGCGTTAGCACTACACCTCCTCACGCATTCCGTGATCGCCCGAATCTCCGCTTGCAGGACCGTATTATGGTCAGGCAGTCTAAAATAGATCTCAGTCCCTGGGTTCTCAATGTAAACCCCCAGGCCCACACTGTCATCCGTATAACATGATCTTCCAGATGGCAATACTAGCGCTTCGTCAATCCAAGACTGTGCCGATGGCAGCAGTGCCTCGCACTCGACGGGAAGACTCTTCCCTTCCTTCCTAGTTTCCTATCGTCGCCTCTATTTTACCGCGATGGTATGAGCTGCTTCCATCCTCAATCCATTCTCCCATCGCCTTAAGTCTCATAGCCGTAGTGGCTGCCTCACATCTGTATGTCAATGGGTCGGATATCTAAAATAGTCTCCAGTGTCCTAGTGGGCGTGATCCTCATCGCTCCCCTTATGCCACGACAACATGTTCTCTGAACCTTTTGTATGGTCCTTTTGTTGCACTTTTTCTCCAGGGGGATGGTGTGGACCCCCTGAAACGTGGCACCGAAAGTGGATATCAATTTCGAGCTCTGCTCGCCAATGCCTATCATTTGAGCCCCCAAATTACCTTTGTGAGCTAATATGCCATTTATTAACATTTTTAGTATAAAAGACTTTGCATTGAAATCACTTTTCCATATTTCCACAGGCATGAAAATTTCTTTTATTTTATGGAGAATTTGAGCTCTTAGTGTACCATTGATTTTTATGTTTAATAACTTTTCTCATTTAACTCCTTCCCATTGGCTTAGCTCGGTTGGGAATGTAGTTCAAAGTCAGGCTCGTGCCATTTGCGTTGTTCGTTGTTTTCTGCTGTCCAAAGGTAGCTATTTGTAATTTCTAAATAATTAACTTAATTCCATTTCCTTTCATTACACAATCTTAGCCACTGCCATTTCCCGTCGCCGCAGACCAGAACCGAAGCCGAACCATTACAGGCCGGTGAAATCTAATATGGGAAATTGTTACAATGGGATGGCAAAATGGCATAGTATACACGATGGTATTTTTAAGCGAAACGTCTACAACAAAATCACTGAAATGGAAACGCTAACGGTCTTTAACCTGACGCGACGCGAAGCTAAGCGATGCCAATGGTCAGACAGTGGCTAGATAGGTGGGTAATAGAAGCTTGGCAGCACACCAACACAAAGGCATCTGTTAAAGCTCTCTGTAGCTGTCCTGGGAAAAGCAGGGCATCAACAGTGCCATGGCCATATACAAATAGCTTGGAGCCAAAGTCCTTTTGCTAACACACACACACACACATTTACCTACAGGGAACAATAAGCAACAAAAATAAATAATTTCACTTTTTCGCAGACAGTCAAAAAAAAATGATGACGATGGCGGTTAATATGTAATGGGGCAAATTTCCTTTCAAGCCAACATTAAACCAAGGATCGTTTTATGAGTGCATTTTCCATGAAAGTACTTGAAAAGCTAAGGGCCATCAGTTGGCTATTATGATCTGTATATATATAATGATGATGAGTCTGAATGCTGGTATGGGTGGATGGGCAGTCTGTGTTAGTGAGACCAATGCATTTTGTGTAATGCAGGGGTGGTAAGGGTTCGTTTTTATTTAAAAAAAAAGATTTGCCCATGAACATTTCGTTAAGGAACAGGGGCAAATTTCTCACACATCAATGAGTGCTGTCTGATTTAACTTAAAGCTCAATGATTTGGGAACTCATTTTATAGCCAAGTCTTTGGAGAGAAGTTTAACATACATGCCCACCAAAGGTGAGTTCACTCGGAGGCCAGTTTGGCCCATTGTGGTACCCTAGAGAGAGAAAGGGAAGAGAATGAAGATATGAGACCTCGGACTACAGTTTATACACGAATAAAAAATAGACAGGAGGAGTGGAGAACACGAGCGGTGGCTGAAGAAACGTCCGTCCCCACGCAAGCACGGATCTACCTACCCCGGAGCTTATGGCACCCCCCGTCGGAACCATCTAGTTCCCTCAAAAAACCTCAGGAGACATACCAGAGCTACGTTCGCAAGTTAATCAAGATCACAGAAGAAACGGCTCTCCAGAAAGGAAAGCCTACGTCTCTGCAGATCCGGACAGGAACACAGTCTCAATAATCTCCTCCTAATCCTTATCGAGGCAACTCCTACAGAAATCATTGTGCAATATCCCCATGCGCGCCGCCATACGGCCTATGGCACAGTGCCTGGTTATGATCCCTGTCAAGGTACACATCGACCTCTTATCGAACGCCAGCAACTCCCTCGTTCTCCTCCGGTCGATGACTGACCAAAGATCTTTGCAGTCCGACAACTATCCACCAAGTCCCACCTCGCCACCGACGCCGTCCTGGCCATCCCATCTACTGTGTACAGTAGCTCGACAAATGGCACGTAGACAAGACCGATGACTGGTCCGCACGGTGAATCCCTACTGGCGCACTCGTGCGCCCTTTTCTTCCCTGGAAACATCTCATGCCAATGGAACCCATGTCAGCGCCACACGTGGGCCCGAAGCCTAAACAAGGATTCCTAGCAATCCGCCACGCAACGTATCTCGACCTCACCATCCTCGACCCACAGGCCTTTTGCGCCCGTCCACATAAATTCTGAGTTTCGAGGGCGATAAGTCCCTTACCAGAATTTCTCTTTGCGTCCACTGCAATGACACAGACCTCTGCCTGAAAGACTGTACACTCGTCCGGCAGTCTCAGAGACATACTGATATTGAGTGCGTCAGAGTAGACCCCCAATACAGTTCCTGACTCCATCTAGGAGCCATCCTTCTTCAGCAAGCCGAGCTCCCTCAGCCTAAGCGCAACCCCGGCGGTGCAGTTCCAAATATAGGCCCCAATGAGCTGCATATCCAGCATCGCCTACAGGCCTGCCTGCGGTGCGGATGTCAGTGCCCTTGTGATCCCGACACAAGCCAGTCTTTGGGCCTTCTCGAGTCTGCCTCGCACTCGTCCTCTTTCCTACTGCATTCCACCATACCAGTGCTCTACAGGACAGTACTGGCCTCACGATGGCCGTATACACCCAATAAATCATCTTGGGAGTCAACCCCCACTTCCTACCGAACATCCTCCTGCAGGAGTAAAAAGCGTACAGTGCCTTACGGATTCTTTCCTTGGCGTTCCTCTTCCAGGACAGTTTCGAATCGAGGACTATGTCTAGGTACTTCGCCACCTTCGACAGCTGCAGGGTGAGCCCGTCCAAGGACGGGAGTCTGAAATCCGGTATCTTATCGTGAAGAGCACCAGCTCCGTCTTCCCTGGGTTGGTTCTCAACCCATTTCTGTTAGCCCATTGCGACAACCTCCTCAGTGACATTTACATGTTCTTGCTGATCTTCGACAGAAACTTGCCTCAAAGCAGCAGCACAACGTCGTCCACCAGGATTTCGCAAATCTCGAGGTTCAAAGAATCGGTGAGAACACCCCTTCTTTGGGCGTTCCTCTGGTCACCGCCGTCTGATCACACTGGGAGATTCGCACTAATAATTCTGCCATAAAGCATGTTATTGGTTCACTGGGAGATTATGGTGTGAATCCCCACCGGTCCAGTGCGGCGACTATTGCCCCTATCTCCACATTATTGAAGGCCCCCTCAATATCCAAGAAGGCCGCCAAAGTGTACTCCTTCTGTTGGAGAGACGTCTCGACCTTATGAACCACCTCGTGAAGGGCCATCTCCACCGACAACCCTTGAGGTATGCGTGTTGTGACTCACTGAAATTTTCCGGCTTCGTTCCCCCTTTCACCTACAGGTCAAACAATCTTTCCAGTGTTTTCAGCAAAAACGATGACAGACAGGCTCTATAATCCTTCGTCGTGCTGTGGTTTATTCTTCCCGCCTTGGAAATAAAGAACACCTTGACTTCCCTCCATGCCCGCGATATGTAGGACCATGCCATGCTCTCTCTGAAGATTCGCCCAAGCCATGCCAGGCTGACTCCAAGGGACTCCTGCAGCGGTGCTGGAATAATTCCGTCAATTGCGGCAGACTTAAAGAAGATAGGTAGGTTAAATTTAAGTGGCAATCTGCAATCAGTCTCACTTAGACACTTTCGTCCATTGTGATACCACAGGAACAGAAGAAGGAAGATGCCTTCTAATTCCAGATCGTTGAAGCATCCAGATCGCTTTAAAAAGCCCAATAATTTGCGAATGTTCACATCCGCTTAAACCGACAGGTTCTCAAAGAAATGAGAAATGTGAAAAATTTCAGCCAAATCGGATAAAAATTGTGCTTCCAAGGGATCGGTTTATATGGGAGCTATATCAGGTTCTTAACCGATTTAGTCCGTACTTGGACCAGTTGTTAGAAGTGATGACAGAATACTTTGAACAAAATTTCTGGCAGATCGGATGAAAATATGGTCTTCCAGTCGTGATTTCGACAGACGGACGGACGGACATGGCTTGATCGACTCAGGATGTCAAGACGATCCAGGATATATATACTTTATGGGGTCCTAGATCAATATTTCGAGGTGTTACAAACGGAATGGCTAGATTAGTATACCCCCATCCTATGGTGGTGGGTATAAAAAGAATCTGTGCATAGTTTCAGCTCAATATTTCAATTTTTCAAGACTGTAATGTGATTGCAATAGACAAACAGATGGAAAACCGGACGGACGGACATGGCTTTACCATCATAGATTTTTACGAAGATCAGGAATATCTTTGAACTTAACCTGCCTATGCACAAAACAGAATCTGTGCAAAGCTTCAGCTCTATATCTCAATTTTTCAATACTGCAGAGTGATTGCAAGAGGCACACAGACGGAGGACCGGACAGAGAGCAAGATCGGACATACGAAAGACCGGACAGACGGAGGACTGGACCGACGGAAGACCGGACAGACGGAAGACCGGACAGACGGAAGACCGGACAGAGAGGAAGATTGGACATACGAAAGACCGGACAGACGGAGGACTGGACAGACGGGAGACCGGACAGACGGAAGACCGGACAGACGGAAGACCGGACAGACGGAAGACCGGACAGACGGAAGACCGGACAGACGGAAGACCGGACAGACGGAAGACCGGACAGACGGAAGACCGGACAGACGGAAGACCGGACAGACGGAAGACCGGACAGACGGAAGACCGGACAGACGGAAGACCGGACAGGCGGAAGACCGGACAGACGGAAGACCGGACAGACGGAAGACCGGACAGACGGAAGACCGGACAGACGGGAGACCGGACAGACGGAAGACCGAACAGACGGAAGACCGGACAGACGGAAGCCCGGACAGAGAGAAAGACGGAAGATCGGACATACGGAAGACCGGACAGACGAACAAGGTTTGACCGCCTTAGATTTTTACAACGATCCAGAATATATACTTCATAGGGTAAGGTATGAATACTTCAAGGTGTTGCAAACGGAATGACGAATTTAGTATAACCCCTAATCCTTCGGTGGTGGTTAGAAAAAGAAACTTGAATATTTTTTTTTTAGGTTTTAGGAATTGGTAGAATCTTTGGAATTTTATCCAGATGTGAAATGATGAAACACCACCAACGTTTTCTAAACAGTTTACTTGGTGTAAAAAGCCGATCGTCTGTCCAGCTTTCACTCTATATCTCTATTATTCCATTTCATAGTCTCTCAATACGGCTGTTCCATTAGTGTGACCAACTTTCAGCCCTAAATACTGTGAAGTTTCTGTTTTTTTTTTTTTTTACCTGTAAATTCTCATTCATGCCTGTCAGATTCATGTTGCTATGACCGATTTATGAATGTCGATGAGAGTATCTAACTGCCCATTAGCCTGTTTCTGATTTTCTCCTGTCATTTAGCCATTCTGACATTCCTTATATCTCCAAATCAATCTATCACTGCATTCTTTTGGGTTTGTAAAGTCTTGTCAATTCTGTGGTAGCTCAAATTAACTTTTTGCTGCTTAAGACACTTGTGGCCTCATAAATATTTGATAACAGTTAAAGCTAAGAACACTTTAGCTATTACCATTGTTTCTATACAGTGGCATAGGAAGGTCTGCATAAGTGTGCGTAAATAACAGCTACTAGAACTGTAATGCAAGATGGAAGCCTAGATTATGTTTGGTTTAAGATATCCCTTTGGTGGACTTTTTATAAAGACTTTTTTGTGATACTGTATGTTTACCGGCAATTGTGCAAATCTTTTAAGGATATTAAGGGCATACCACAAAACCAAAGTTTTAAATTTCTTAACCAACATTCCTCTGATTAAACTTAAACCTTAACTAACCAAGAAACTGCGTCACTCCCTGCGAAAGGACTAGGAAAATATGTTATAAGAAACCAAAATAGTGTACAGCGCATATATATGCGATGATGGCACATGGCAAGGATTTATGGGATGCATATTTTTGGTAAACAACCACAAAATAATAAGAAATATCTCAACTCATAAATAATAACATAAAAATTAGGGAGACAAACAATAACACATAAACTCCATGCACATGTGTACACATGTGCTCCCCAAACTCCTTGGCCACCACCTCCTTGAAGTTAGTCGCAGCAATACTAACAACCTTCGCATGCCTGGGGGCAAAAACAACCAAAAAAATTTTGCCATAGTGCTGTAGTAGAGAACAACTCAGCAGTCAGTAAAAGAAAACATAAATGTTGTAAAGAAAGCCAAGTATTTTTGCTGTTGGACAAAAACATGTTGACAGCTTAAAAACAAGCATAACTTTTGCATACTCACTCATACTCAACCATGTTGGAGTTGGAGTTAACAAACCAAACAAAAAACAATAATAATATCAAATGAAAAACACTTATGCACATGTATGTGTGTGGATATATTCTGAAATATGTGTGGACAGCACAGCTATACGCTTTCGATGTTCATGCATTGGTCGATGAATGTATGCCAAAGTAAGTTTTCGTCTTCAGTTCACATACATATATGCATTAGATTTTCAGCAGGGGCAAGTTAGTAATCATTTTCGACGGAATAATCCGGCCTAGAAAAATTCTAGCTCAAGTTACGAATAAAATTTGAATTGACGAAGAAAACTTCTTAAAAAAAGGTCGTGTTTTGGATGAAATTTGGCTTGTTGATAGTCGACAATTTTCCAAAAAAAAAAAAAAAATCAAATGCAAAATTTTCTTTAAATTCTTGACCAAGTAGAGCGATCAAACCATCGATATTCGCTCCATTCGACAAATTTGTTGTCAGGTTAGGTTAGGTTGAATGGGTCGCCCACCAAAGTTGAGTTCACTCGGAGGCCAGTTTGGCCCATTGTGGTAAGAAAGGGAAGAAAATCCATCTGTAACCCATCGCGACAACCTCCTCAGTGACCCTTCCATGAGCTCGCTGATCGTTGACAGAAACTTGCCTCGGAAAGACAGCACGTCATCGTCCGCATAAGCGATAATCCTCGTGCCGTCCCCACCCCCCAATCCATCAGGATTTCACTCATCACGTGGTTCCACATCATCGGCGAGAACACCCCTCTTTGGGGGGTTCCTATGGTCACGCGCCTTCGCATTAATAATCCAACCATAAGGCATATTATTTTTTCATTGGGAGAATAAGGGGTGGATCCCCGTGCGGTCCAGTGCGGCGACAATCGCCCCAATTTCCACATTATTGAAAGCCTCCTCAATATCCAAGAAGACCGCCAAAGTGAGAGACTTCTCGACCTCCGGTACCACCTCGTGAAGGACCGTCTCCACCGACCTCCCTTTGAGGCATACGTGTTGTGCCCCACTGAAGTTCTGCCCCTCACCTTCAGGTCAATCAGTCTTTCCAGTGTTTTCAGCAAAGACGATGACAGACTAATAGGCCTATAATCCTTCGTCATACTGAGGTTTATTCTTCCCGCCTTGGGGATAAAGACCACCTTGACTTCCCTCCATACCCTTGGTATGTAGGACCATGCCAGACTTGCCCTGAAAATCCGCTCAAGCCATGACAGGGTTACTCCAAGCTATTATCTTTTTGGCAACACTGGTTAATAGCTCACGCCCATTTTTGCCTCAATGGGGACGTAAATAAGCAGAATTGTCGATTTTGGAGTGAAGATCAGCTTCAAGCATTGCATGAGCTACCAATATATCCAGAAAAAGTCACAGTTCGGTGAGATTTATGGGCTGGTGGCATTATTCTTCAAAGATGATGCCAATCGTAACGTAACTGTGAATGGTGAGCGCTACCGTGAGATCATATCCAACTTAAGACCTGAAAAACTTTCCCATGGCTCTTAAAAAATCATCCTATTATAAAATATGCCTATTTTCAGAGAAAACGGGTAAAAAGGCAAAAATTGAACCAAACCGAGCTATTTATAGCCACTACAAACATAAATACCTATACAAAAGCCAATCAGCTAAATTCGAACTATATTTGAGAGATTGGTTAACTAGTCTCCTATTAAGGTTATATTAAAAGTGTCTTACAAATGCTTGGTTTTAGAACTCTATACCCTTCTTTGATTTTTCCCCAATACTATCACCGAGTGTTAAAATCGCTTCTGCAGAGAAGAAGAAGCGATGCTGAGGAACATCACCAAATATGGGGAAGTTCGGATGTCAACGAAAGGGCTAAGCTGCTTAACGAATAAATTATAAGTGGCAATCTGGCGATTTGTAACAAAGGAGATAAACCGACCGAACAGGCAGGAGGTACAGTAAGATATTACTTTTGTATCTGAGGATATAAGCGCGAGAATATGCGACTGGGGTGTGTTGTATAACCACAGATTTTCTGATCATCGTTATATTAGTTTCAACCTTGGAGAAAATACTGCAGAAGTAGTTCCTCGGCTAAATAGAAGATAGAAGGATTTGGATAAATTTCGGCACAAAATCTGCGCGTCTATCCCCTCTAGACCAGAAAAGAAGTGGCAACTGCGCAGAATAAAGAAATAATGGCCAAACGGATCACGAAGGCCCTAAATGACTCTCGCTTTTGTCATGTCATAGTGCCAAGTCAAGGGGTTAACAGTCCGCCATGGTGGACCCAAGAGCTGGTTGGCCTGAGGAAGGACTGCAGAAAACTCTTCAACAGGGCGACTGTCACAAGAGCACAACTCGATTGGGACATCTATAAGGCTAAGCTATCAAGCCTTATCAGCATATGCATCGCCTCCGGTCTTAAATAGTTCAGCGGGTAACCCGTCGGTTCCTGCTGCCTTGTTGTTCTTTAGTCAGGTCACTTCCGGTAGGCTTCCGGTACCCAAGTACGGATTTCGTGGCATTTTCCATGGAGTTGGCAATAGTTTGCCACTGCACCATTATATCATCGGAACAAGGAGTGATTTCATCAAGCAATTAAGTCAGTCGAGTGGAGTATGCCGCTGTCATTTGTTGAGTTTTTCAATATCCAGCTTTCGTGCAGTGTCAGATCGTACTTTCCTCGCCATGTTCAAACGGGTGCGAACCTTTGCTGCAATGAGCTAATGATCGGAATCTATATTCGCTCCACGGATCGATCGAGCCGCTTGCTCCAAGATCCGACGCTCGCCACTAGAGGCCCCTAGCCTGGGAACAGACACTGATGTTGGCCATTGGTTATGTGAAGGCGCCAATAACTCGCCTTGTCATCTCGAGTATCATTGGCACTCAGTATTTAATTAAGAGCCAGTGCCATCTGACTCCTCACTGAGACTCTCCTCTCGAAATTCGCTGACTGCCCGCGGCCACATTTGCAGGCTACTCCGCATAAAAACGGAGCTTTCCACCATTCGCAACCTTTGGTAGCTTTCAGCTAAGCTTCCCGTGATAACAATGGACACCACACAAGTCGGAGCTCAAAGTTCCAGCCTGTGTGGTGCTCATAGTTATCCCGTATCGGCCGGGATAATAAGATTTAGCTCCCATATATATCTTTTATCCGATATGCCCTTCGAAAGCTGTAGAAGCCAAAACCTAAGTCCGATATTTGGCATGAAGTGCTTCTTTCGACGTCCTAGTATGTGTGCAAAATTCCATCAAAATCGATTAAGATTTAGATTTAGCTCCCATACATATCTTTTACCAGATATGCCCTTTTAATTGCAAATTTTTCCCAAGAAAATAAATTTTTTGAAATTTCCTTTAGAAATTCAATTTTTACATGGTTATCCCTGTAAATCAAATTTAAAAACAAATTTCTTTGTAAATGTTTAAATTTTAAAATCTTAAGGTCTAATCAAATCACTAACCAAACGATAAGTATTTCCATATCCTTTATCATTCGCCAAATAGTAAGGCCTCTTTAGTTTTAACCAACCAATGTTGGCTTTATTGAAGTTCTTCTTTATGTGCTCTTTTGGAAATTCAACAGCTTTACAAGTAAAAGCGGCAATAATTTTTTTTTTTGCCATTATTTGATTCTAATCGCAGAAGATCACAAAACCAAAAATAGCACCAAGCCAATTATCCTTGGCTAAAAATAAACAAAACAAAAGACGCACTTAAATACAACCAAGGAAGACAGAAAAAAAACGGAAAATACACACATAAAGATATTTACCAATACAACTTAATGGGTTTAGTAAAATTGGTTAAGAACATGTATATATACAAAGACAATACACCAGCAAGCGTGTTTAAGCATGTGCGTGTGTGTGTGTGCATTTACAATCAAACAAACAACCATTCAAGAATCCAAATAAAAGTCAACAATTTTATATCAAATGACTGAGGTTACTTAAGGGAATTTTTATTAGTTCGCTACAGCCAAAAGAACACAGGCAACAGAAACAGACAAAGGCACAGGCACAGGCCCACAACAGTGTGTAACATTCTTTGCCTTGCTCTCCCTCTCTTCCACTCGCTCTCTCTCTCTCTCTCTCGATGTTTATGATGGTCTTTGCTACATGTCTTTGCCTTCAATTTTTGGGCACAAAACAAAAGTCCCATAAAAACAACAACACCTTTGTTACACAAAGCCATGAGCCTTTTGAAAATTGAAGCAACAACAACATATATGCAAAGCCCCTCACAAAACAAAACAACAAAAAAAAAACCAACAACGAATTCCTAAGTTAATATTTGTACAACTAAAGATAGAAGTGGGCCTGTATGCGTCGGTAGGTGTGTGCCGTCGCTGTTCTTCTTCTTCTTCTGCTGCTACTACGCTTGAGTGTAGGTGTGCAAGAATGAATAATTTCCTTCTCTCCTATCTATTCGGGGGGATTTGTTTGGTCCCTACAATTTTGAGTATCCCATGGAGGTGTGTCGACATCCAATCAACCATGGATTGTTAAAGCAAGGAATGCCTGAGGCAGTGGCCGTGTGTGCGCCTGTTTAAGCCACGGGGAGAAAGGAAGCTTGTGTAACAATGTTGCCAATGTAAACATTAGATAAACAAACCAAACGCTAGTGTGGCCAAATACAAATACAGTGGTCACAGTATGTCACAATTAGCGAGTAAAAAAACACTACCTGAAGAGCAACAGGGGAAATTTTATTGAACTGTCAGCCCTGCAGGAAATCCTAGGAAATTTTACCTAAACTACTTTTCATGGGGAATTATAAAAAAAAAACTTTCTTTATATGAAAAACCCTGGAAAAATTTTTCTTTGTAAAAAATTTTCTTAATTTCTTTCTTCTGTAAGAAATTTTGTTGAAATGTACCTTTTAAAGAGAACTTAGCCAAAGTTCTGTAGGAAAAATTGTAAATTCTTTTTTTCAATTAACCCACACGCAGGGGATGTCCTGTAAATGCAGTGCATTGCGATGGAGAGGATAGTTGAGGATAGGAGAAGGAACAATTAAAACGGCGTTAAGTTCGGCCGGCCCGAACTTTGAATACCCATCACCTTGGGTATATATGTAAACCACCTTTTGTCAAAATCCGGTGAAAAATATACATACCTTATGCGCCATAGCAGCTATATCGAAATATGTTCCGATTTGGATCAAATACTAATGTTCAATTGTGTACAAACAAAATATTGGTCGTTTTAGTAGCTATATCTTAAAATAAACCGATCTGAACCATATACGACACAGATGGCGAAAAGCCTAACATAAGTCACTGTGTCAAATTTCAGTGAAATCAGATTATAAATGGGACTTTTATGGGGCCAAGACTTTAAATCGAGAGATCGGTCTATATGACAGCTACATTCAAATCTGGACCGATCTGGGCCAAATTGAAGAAGGATGTCGAAGAGCATAACACAACTCACTGTCTCAAATTTCAGCGGCATCGGACAATAAACGCGTCTTTTATGGTCCCAAAACCTAAAGCCGAGAGATCGGTCTATATGGCAGCTATATCCAAATCTGAATCGATCTGTGTCATATTGCAGAACTATGTCAAGGGGCTTAACCTAACTCACTGTCCCAAATTTCAGCAAAATTGGATGATTGGCCCAAAACCTTAAATCGAGAGATCGGTCTATATGACAGCTATATCCAAATCTGAACCGATCTGAGCCAAATTGAAGATAGATATCGAAGGGCCCAACACAACTCACTGTCCCAAATTTCAGCAAAATCGGTTAACAAATGTGGCTTTTATGGGCCTAAGACCCTAAATCGGAGGATCGGTCTATATGGCAGCTATATCCAAATCTGAACCGATCTGGGCCAAATTGACAAAGAATGTCGAAAGGCCTAACACAACTCACTGTCCCAAATTTAAGAAAAATCGGATAATAAATGTGGCTTTTATGGGCCTAAGACCCTAAATCGGAGGATCGGTTTATATGGCAGCTATATCCAAATCTGAACCGATTTGGGCCGAATTGACAAAGGATGTCGAAGAGCCTAAGATAACTCATTTTTCCAAATTTCAGCAAAATCGGATAATAAATGTGGCTTTTATGGGTCTAAGACCCTAAATCGGAGGATCGGTCTATATGGCGGCTATATTCAAATCTAGACCGATATGGGCCAAATTGACAAAGGATGTCGAAGAGCCTAACGGAACTCACTGTCCCAAATTTCAGCAAAATTGAATGATAAATGTGGCTTTTATGAGCCCAAAACCTTAAATGGAGAGATCGGTCTATATGGCAGCTATATTCAAATCTGGACCGATCTGTGCCAAATTAACGGAGAATGTCGAAGGGCCTAACACAACTCACTGTCCTAATATTGATCAAAATCGGATAATTAAAGTGGCTTTTATGGGCCTAAGACCCTATATCGGAGGATCGGTCTATATGGCAGCTATATCCAAATCTGGACCAATCTGAGCCAAATTAACGAAGGATATCGAAGGGCCTAACACAACTCACTTTCCTAAATTTCAGCAAAATCGGATAATTAAAGTGGCTTTTATTGGCCCTAAATCGGCGGATCGGTCTGTATGGGGGCTATATCAAGATATAGTCCGATAAAGCCCATCTTCGGACATGTCTAGATCGTCTTAGATTTATACGCTGATCAAGAATATATATACTTTATAGGGTCGGAAATGGATATTTCGATGTGTTGCAAACGGTATGACATCCTTCGGTGGTGGGTATAAAAATATTCCTTGAATTAGGAAATTTTTTCATTATAGACTTACTCATATATATATGGCCAAAATTTAATTTCAGTGTATAATTTTGATCTCCATCCCATGCTATCGAAGCATCACTGTTAACAGTGGAAACTTTGTTTTGTCTTATTGCTTGTTAGGTTTTTCATTTTCTTCTTTTATCCTGCCAGAGCCTCTATGGGTGCGCACGTGTGTGTGTGCGTGTGTACACCCGAGTGCCTATGTGGGTTCATTTGTATACATTTAATACATATATATATATATATATATATATATATATATATATATGTGTGTGTATAGGTTTAGTAAGTTTAACAAGATTTCTATTTTTAGCTCAAGTTATAAATTTCCGTGCCACAATTTATTTTATAACTAACTTAAACAAAGATATTATTTTATATTCCAGCGTTTGTGAGTGTGTGTCTATGTGTGTCTGAATTTGTGTGAATTCTTGCTACTACGAGCATTTGTATCTTTGTTGTCGTTTTATTTTCATTCATTGCTTTCATAGTAAGCGTGTGTGTCATGCTCTGAAATTCGAATATTGAGAGAAGCAATACGAAAAAAAAAAACACACACACACCCAGACACACACGCACGAAAAGACACAACTTTTTTGGGGCAAATTAAACCAATAAAAGTTTAAGTTATTTCTAGGGAGTTTGCCTCTTTGGATATTTGTTTATCTTCCACATTTGATTGGATAAATTGCACACACTTACACGTGAACATGCAGGCATATGGGCTTACTTAACCACACAAATGTTTTACATGTACACAAGGTGTGCTCCCAGGGCATTTGTATTTTTTTTTTTCGTTTCTTCTCAGTGTTGTTTGATAGTCAAACATTCCAGCAGGTGGCATAAGTGAAATTTTTTTTCTTTTATTGAATTTTCTATGGTGAGATAATTTGAAAAAGGGGCTTGATTTTTTGGTTTTATACCATTCACCATAAGATGAGGCTATACTAAGTTCGTCAGGCCGTTTGTACAACATCGAAATATTGGTCTAGGACCCCATATAGTATTAATATTTTTGACCTCCATGACATTAAGGCCGTCCGTCCATCTGCGGAGAGCATGCTTACTTTCGTAGGAGTACTGCAAGGCTTTTGAAATTTTGCTCAAATACTACCTTTTAGCGTAGGTCTGTTGGGATTGTAAATGTGTTATACCGGTCCCTTTTTTGATATAGCTACCGATCTTGGATCGTGACTTCTTGCACCACTAGAGGGCGCAATTTTTATCCGAATTGGCTGAAATTTTGCATGAGGTGTTTTGTAATGATTTCCAAAACCTTGCTAAGTATAGTTGAAATGGGTCCATAGCCTGATATATCTGTCATATAAACCGATATGGGGTCTTGACATCTTGAGTCTCTAGAGAGAGCAAATCCTATCCGATTTGGCTAAAATTTTACACAATGACTTCTTCTATGACATTCAGCATACCATCACCATACCATGCCATATCGTCGCCATAGTATGCTTCCTGAGGCTATAGAGAGCGCAATTCTTATCCGATTGGACTTAAATTTTGCACAACGAATTCTCCTATCAATAACCTGATATAACTCCCATATAAACCAATATCTCGATATTTCTTTTTGGACCCCTATAGGCAGCAATTCTTATCCGATTTGGCTGAAATTCAGTGCGGAGACTTTTCCTGTAATCTCTAGAATACGTACCAAATATGGCCTGAATCGGTTTATAGCCTGATATAGCTCCCATACAAACCGACCTCCCGTTTTTATTCTTGAGTCCCTAGAGGGCGCAGTTCTAATCCAGTTTGGTTTAAACTATGATGTCCAATATAAGTGCCAAGTATGGTCTGATTCAGTCCATATTCTGCCAAATGTAGCTCTAACAACATAGCAATTCTTATCTATTATCCTTTGTTTACGAATAAAGAGATACCGAGCAAAGAACTTGACAAATGCGATCCATGGTGGAGGGTAAATAAAATTCAGCTCGGTCGAACTTGGCATGCCTTTACTTGTTTTTGGAGTAAATATTGTTTTGATTGTCAATTAACTGATGATCAGTTTAAAGTTTACTCACAAGACTAAATGGGAAAATTTTGATACTGGCAAGAATTTTAATTTCCTTTGGAAACGTGAATAGAATGCAACAAATATAGAATTAAAGAAACGTAAAAATTAAAGAAGATAACGAATGTGGTGGAAAGAACATAAGACATGTCTATTGGCGTTTTAAGAGTTTTCCTCGAGGGGTACCCAAACCAGACAGAATGACGGATAGACTGAAAAAGAAATAGAAGGACAAACAAACGGAGAGTCAGGTGTATAGACAGATGATTTTTATTGCTGAAGGACAAGTGGATAGACAGACAGACGGACAGACAGGCAAACAGACGGATAGGCAGACGGACAGACAGACAGACGGACAGACGGACAGACAGACAGACGGACAGACAGACGGACAGACAGACGGACAGACAGACGGATAGACAGACGGACAGACAGACGGACAGACAGACGGACAGACAGACGGACAGACAGACGGACAGACAGACGGACAGACAGACGGACAGACAGACGGACAGACAGACGGACAGACAGACGGACAGACAGATGGACAGACAGACGGACAGACAGACAGACGGACAGACAGACGGACAGACAGACGGACAGACAGACGGACAGACAGACGGACAGACAGACGGACAGACAGACGGACAGACAGACGGACAGACAGACGGACAGACAGACGGACAGACAGACGGACAGACAGACGGACAGACAGACGGACAGACAGACGGACAGACAGACGGACAGACAGACTGACGGACAGACGGACAGACAGACTGACGGACGGACATGGCCAGATCGTCTTAGATTTTTACGCTGACCAAGAATATATATACTTTATAGAGTCGGACATGGATATTTCGATGTGTTGCAAACGGGATGACAAAATGAATATACCCCCATCCTTCGGTGATGTGTATAAAAAGAAAATTTTAAGTTAGGAATTCTATGTTTCTTACAAAATCCTTAATTGTTTTCCATACAACTCCCCTAAGTTGGTTCATGTCTGGTATTGTGTCCCCACCTAAGTACTTTTTGTTTTTAGCCCCGAAAGCCGGGCAGTGACATAGGAAATGCTCCAACGATGCACCATTTTCCCCACAAGCCCCACATATGTTATCACTGGGCCCACCGATTTTGCATAAGTGAGATCGTAATCCTATGCCCCATTATGATACCAAAAGCTATACTGACTTACTTCCTACTTCCTTTCAGTAATAGCCTCGTCCTCTCACGATCCGGATCACCTCATAGGATTTCCTCCGTTCTATCGATTGTTTCGCTACCCTACATTAACATAGAATGTTATTTCGATTGGGGGCCACCGTAACGCAGCGGTTAGCATGTCCGCCTATGACGTTGAACGCCTGGGTTGGAATCCTGGCGAGAACATTAGAAAAAATTTTTAGCGGTGGTTATACCCTCCTAATGCTGGCAATATTTGTGAGGTCCTATGGCATGTTAAAACTTCTCCCCAAAGCGGCGTTGCACTGCGGCACCACGCTGTTTGGACTAGGCTATAAAAAGGAGGCGCCTTATCATTGAGCTTGAAATTTGAATTGGAAAGCACTCATTGGAATGTGAGAAGATTGCCCCTGTTCCTTAGTGGAATGTTCATGAACAAATTTTGATATTTTATCATTTCGACTAATATTTTAAGACATGGCCACACATCCTGTGCCATATAGGTGAGCCTTGTCCTTGTATTTGCTTGTATCTCCTTGTATGACTTTCATAGTGTAGAACAGTTTGCCATAGCCCACCCTTAGAACAGCCAATTAGCCAATTCGGGGATCCATCATGACGATCGCTGTTTGTCCCTTGGGTGAATATATTATCTTTAACTTTTTATATATACTTTTGAATGTTATTTGGTTTTTCAAGAGTTTTATGTTTTTTATGTTTTCTTTTATTTTATTACTTTCTTTTATTTTTTTTATTATTTTTTATTTCATAATTTTTTATATTTTATTGTTTTTATTTTTTTTTTGTTTTTTTTTATATTATTTTATTTTATTTTATTTTGTTTTGTTTTATTTTATTTTATTTTATTTTATTTTATTTTATTTTATTTTATTTTATTGTATTTTATTTTATTTTATTTTATTTTATTTTATTTTTTTTTTATTTTATTTTATTTTATTTTATTTTATATTATTTTATTTTGTTTTATTTTATTTTATTTTATTTTATTTTAATTTTTTATTTTATTTTATTTTTATTTTATTGTATTTTAATTCATTTTATTTTATTATATTTTATTATTTTTTTTATTCTATTTTATTTTATTTTATTTCATTTTATTTTATATAATTAAGTATTATTCTAATTTATTTTATTTTATTTTATTTTTTTTTTATAATATTTTACTTTTTTCGATTTTATTTTATTTGATTTTGTTTTTTTTTAATTGGTTCGACTTTGTATTAAATTTGTGCCTAATATTTTTTTGTTAGACTGTTCATGGTTGCGTATGATATAATACCCCATATTATTTTGTATTAGTCATACGCGGGGGTGGACTCAATAACGAAAATTAAATTTATTAAAGCCAAACAGCAACATTGAACATTCGTAAACTAAAATCGTTTTTCTTGTGAGCAATTTAAAATTTCTATTACATAAATTTAGACAGGCATACTCACTAAAAAAATTATTTATATTTTATACATACACTTTTCACAAATGAAAAATTACCTAAGAATTTTTGAAGTACTTTATTTAAGCACTTCAAGCACCATCTCAGTAATAAAGAGAGCATTTGTTACAAAGTCTATAAGAATTATTTCAAATATTTTTATGGCCTTAAGGACCATACATGATATGCAGTCAGCTAAGAGATACAGGTACAGAACATAAAACACAAAGTTTCCGGCAACATTCAAAGGTTTCAAATGGAAAAGTTTTATGAGATGCGCCCCACTCTCACTACCACTTCCTGTTAAAATTTTGCCATTTAAAGAGCTTTGCCAAGAAGGCAAAAAAAAAACAAAATAGTTCTAGACATTCATTCACTAGCCACAAAAGTTAACAAGAGTAAAGCAGCCATAGCAAATAAATATAAAAATTCTCACCATAATAAAACTAAGAAAAGAAGTAGAAGAAAAACAGTTAACAATGGCCACATCAAGCAAATGGCTTTAACAAGCTGTGAAGAACGGAAGCAACAAAAAACTAAACTGAGAAAAAGGATCCTGCGAAAACCCAAGCACAATAACACACACATACATACACACATGTATATACACTCAGACAGACATATACCCTGGTGCGTTACATTTGTGTCTACACACAAACACATTCCCCTCTGAAATGGTTCCTTTTGCTGACGTCAAAGCCTCTTACCACAAAGTGTAAAATCCCCATCACGTCCATGCTTTAAGGATTTTTCATAGCACTGTTTTTGCATTTGAAGTACTGTAAGAGACAATAAAAGGTATTTGAGTATTAAATGGTGTATGACTTATTTTGTTGCCCCTTTTTTATATGAAGCGAAATACAAAAATGGCAACTTCAAGCCAAAGAGTAAGCTGTAAAATCAAAGTGTTATGTTTGACTCAGCCTAAGCCTTTCATCTTGGCTAGGACAATTGACACAGCGGAAGTGGGACTTTGATTTTTATTCGAAAACCATTATGGAAAAACATTGGTTAACCAAAACGAGAACGATATTCGGTGAAAATATGGTATTAAATGGATAGCGAATAAAATAATATAAATAAAAAATATTTAAAAAAATCTATAGAAAATATAAAACAAAAACAAGTAAAAAGGCGTTCAGTTCGGCCGGGCCAAACTTTGGATGGACTTCGGGTATATATGTAAACCCCCCTTCATCAAAATCCGGTGAAAAAAAGCATACCCTATGTCCCATAGCAGTTATATCGAAATATGATACGATTTTGCCCAAAAATCGGTCTACATGGTAGCTATATCCAAATCTGGACCGATCTGAGCCAACTTAACAAAGGATGTAGAAGGGCATAACATAACTTACTGTCCCAAATTTCAGCAATATCGGATAATAAATGAGGCTTTTACGGGCCTAAGACCCTAAATCGGAGGATCGGTCTATATGGCAGCTATATCCAAATCACTGTCACAAATTTCAGCAAAATCGGATAATAAATGTGGCTTTTATGGGCCTAAGACCCTAAATCGGAGGATCGGTCTATATGGAAGCTATAACCAAATCTGGTCGGATCAGGGCCGAATTGACAAAGGATGACGAATGGCCTAACACAACTCACTGTCTCGAATTTCAGCAAATTCGGATAATAAATGTGGCTTTTATGGGTCTAAGACCCTAAATCGGAGAATCAGTCTATATGGCAGCTATATCCAAATCTGAACCGATCTGGGCCGAATTGAAGAAGAATGTCGAAAGGCCTAACACAACTCACTGTCTCGAATTTCAGCAAATTCGGATAATAAATGTGGCTTTTATGGGCCTAAGACCCTAAATCGGAGGATCGGTCTATATGGCAGCTATATCCAAATCTGGACCGATCTTTTATGGGCCTAAGAACCTAAATCGGCAGATCGGTGTATATGGGGACTATATCAAGATATATTCCGATTTAGCCCATCTTCGAACTAAACCTGCTTATGGACAAAAAAAAGATCTGTGCAAAGTTTCAGCTCAATATCTCTCTTTTTAAAGACTGTAGCGTGATTTCAACAAACAGACGGACGGACATGGCTAGATCGTCTTAGATTTTTACGCTGATCAAGAATATGTATACATTATAAGGTCGGAAATTGATATTTCGAAGTGTTGCAAACGGAATGCCCATCCTTCCGTAGAGTGTATAAAAACATGGAAATTTCAATGCTTGAATTATATGATAATGTCCATGGGTGCGTATGATGTACTTCACTGAAAAATGTGATACTCATACGCTACATGGTACAAAATATTTACTACGGCCACTAATACTTAGATACCATTTGCAACACTTCGAAATATTGATCATGGTATATTTTTGATCGCCATGAAATTTTAAGTAAATCCAGCCCATATGCTATGGTGGTGGGTTTACAAATATAATGGGGTTAGATTCTTGATCCTATTGAGATTGTAGGTCGATTAAGCCATATCCGTCAGTCTGTTTTTCTACGTTACTGTCGAAAGGTCTAACTTTCGAAGCATTTAGGCCAAGCATTTGAAGTTTTCCACAAATACTTCCTATCAGTGTAGGTCGGTTGGGATTGTAAATGGGCTACGTCGGTCCATGTTTCGACACAGCTGCCATATAAGCCGATTTTGGATCTTGACTTCTTGAGCCTCTACAGGGAGAAATTCTTAACTGATTTGGCTGAAATTTGACAAGAGATGTTTCGCTTTGATTTTACAACGGATCGAGACCTGATATGGCTGCCATATAAATCGATTTTCTGATTAGACTTCTTGAGACTTTAGAGGGAGCAATTTTTATCCAATTTGAGTAAAACTTTACACGTCATATTTTGCTTCAACTTCCAATAACTGTGCCAAATCGGTCCATTCCCTGAGCCTCTAGAGGAAGCAATTATTATCCGATTGCGTAGAGTCTTGTTTCTATATCCAAAATACACGCTTAGTAAGATCTATGTCAGTTCATAACTTGATTTAACTTCTACATTAACCGATCACTCGATTTGACTTTGAACTTTAGCTTTCTATACCCACCATTATAGGATGGCAGATATACTAATCAAGTCATTCCGTTTGTAAGACAACGAAATATTGATCTGCGGCCCATAATATCTATATATTCCTGATCGTCTTGGCATTCCTCGTCGATTTGGCCATATCCGTCCGTCTGTCCGCCAATCTATCCGAAATTAAGACCATCTGCAAATTAAGATAGCGATCGAACGCATAAGAATATTTTATTTTATTTTTTTTTTTATTTTATTTTATTTTATTTTATTTTATTTTATTTTATTTTATTTTATTTTATTTTATTTTATTTTATTTTATTTTATTTTATTTTATTTTATTTTATTTTATTTTATTTTATTTTATTTTATTTTATTTTATTTTATTTTATTTTATTTTATTTTATTTTGTTTTATTTTATTTTATTTTATTTTATTTTATTTTGTTTCTTTTTAATGTCCTCACTTTCAACAATACTAACCGTTGTTTGACATCTGAGATTAATATAACAATTCATAAAATAAATTCCTTCTCAAACGTTCCATTTAACTGCCCATATCAATTTTTTATTGTCTCTTACTGTATAGTTTACTATAATGATATCAAAAAAATACAACCCACCCACACATTCTCAATAAACATTAACAGAGGGCCACAGTCACAGCCACGACACAATATGTGTAGAGGCTTTTTTTAATGTCCCTGGGTTTTTGCAATGACACGCACATAGTCCCACGATAACACTAAATACTTGTGCATACATTGTGCCAGTGTATGATAATACCAACAAATTTATGGCTAACCACCGCTCAGGTCACTCATACTAACAGGGAGTTTTTTTTTTCGTTTTGAATGCTGTGTGGCGCTGCAATATATATGGGTATGGTGAACGTCAACAACCCGAAACAGAAACAGAACAAAGACAGTAGCTCTGGCACCAAAAAAAAAAAAAAAATCCAACTACAACTACATGAGCAACAACAAAGACAAATGCGCCAAACAATAATGAAATCTTTGTTGCCTCCTTTGTCGAAATGAGCCGAAAAACAACAATGGGGACAAATTCAAAAACAGACCTAACAAAGCTAACAAAATTAACACACTTAAAATGTGTAGCATACCTTTAGGCGACACGACTGCAACCACATATTAAGTGGCCAAGTACCCATTAAAATCCACAGCCCATGTATGAGAGTGGGAAAATGTAGTTATGAAACTGTGTGTGCTGGCTTGTGAGCTGTGTTGAGCCCTTTTACCACTTCACACTATTTGTGGTCATTTTTTTTTTTCGAGATATTCTGGAGTCGTTTTTTGGTGCCTTTGTTTATTGTATGAGAGAGTTTACCCTGTTCCTTAATGCAATGTTCATGGGAAAATGTGTACGTACGTATGTGGTGCCTTTGTATATTCACTTTGGTGGGAATGTTGCTAAATAAGCAAAAAGTGGGTATAGCTGTAAGAGCGCCAACGACATCAGCAACAGCGATAAGAAGAACAACTAAAAAGCCGCACCTTTTGTTTATTAAACATATGAAAAATGTCAAACTCTATACACAGAAGCAGAGAAGTTGTGCTGATATTTTTTTTAAACCCCAAAATACCTCATGGCCACAGTTGTGGGTCATTTAGTGTGCCAGTTTGTACATAAAGGTATTTTATGGTCATAAATGAAAAATTGTGTAGCCTTGCAAGAAAAGTTGGGGTTTGAGCTTAGGATACAAAATCTGGATAATGGGTTGTTAAGCCAAACAATGGGTATATGAAGGTTTTCATTAAAAATTGATTTTATAGTAAAGTTTATCGAACAGTGTAATTGTGACAAAACACTGTGGTTTTATTTTCAAGTAACTAACCTAATATAGCTCCAATATAACATGACCTCCGATAAGTTTTGTATTTAAGTAGTTGGCAAATGCAATGCATGCTGCAGGGGTATATAAAACTAAGCTTAGCCGAATTTATGGGGTTTTACATTTTTTCAATTACTCATTTTTCCTGCCATCTTAAGCATATTTTTATTTCCCTTTTCCAAGCACATTAATCAAGTTACAGAGCTAAGGAAAACCCCGGCATGTCTTAATATAATCAATGGTCTTGCTTTACTCACCAAATAACCAACATCAACTCTTTACAGCAGCTATACATTTTTCCTCATAGGCCGTTTGTCTTTTTGCCTCCCCTTTGAGCACTCAACTTTTTTTTTTTCGTATTCAATGTTGTAGGCAAAATTAACTGCATCATCATGTGCTTATAATAGGTAATTTCCTTTGGCATTACTTTCATTTGGCCCGATCTCGCCTTGATAAGGATGTATTTCTAAGAACCCCACTACCTTACCAACACAATGGATGGGGTCGTGGGGACGGTGATGGGGCGGGCAAGGGGCCATGACAAATTAATGAATGACTGTAACGGCTGAATGAATGTCTCAATGGCATACATATTTACGTATGTATATTTGGTACTTCTCTAGGTATGTTTGAGTGTGTGTGTGTGTGTGTGTGTCTCTGTTCATAAACTCTGGCAATTAACTGAACAATTTGTGAACATCAGCAGCCGCAGCGGCAGCAGCAGCAGCAGCGACACAGCAGTATTAACCAGAATAACCGTTACAGTAATGACAATAACACGAAGAACATAAAAGAGAGTCGTCTAGCATATGCCTGTGCCAGCAATATTCACTTGTGTTAGGTGAACATAGAAAAATAACTAAGTTAACTCGTACTCTTTCAGTTCAAGCACCATACTAAACAACATCTCTGTTTTTCCATCACTCACCCTCAGTCTCTTCTTCTATCTTCCACAGTCATACAAAAATTGTATAACTTCATGTTGTTAACCATTGAGAGAATGTGCAAGTCATTGGTTTTTTTTAACAGATTCATTGAATAGGTAACACCTGTTCTATTTACTGCATTGAGACGGGTCATAATTTAGGCGGCAGCTATTCAACTGAAAATAAAAAAATGATTTTATTATGAACTCATCGAACTAAAAACAAATATAAAATAAAATAAAATAAAATAATATAAAATAAAATGAAATGAAATAAAATAAAATAAAATAATATAAAATAAACATATATTAAATTAAATAAAATTAAAAAAATAAAAATAATAACATAAAATAAAATAAAAATAAATAAAATTAAATAAAATTAAAAAAAATAAAAAAAAAAATAAAATAAAATAAAATAAAATAAAATAAAATAAAATAAAATAAAATAAAATAAAATAAAATAAAATAAAATAAAATAAAATAAAATAAAATAAAATAAAATAAAATAAAATAAAATAAAATAAAATAAAATAACATAAAATAAAATAAAAATAAAATAAAATTAAATAAAATAAAATAAAAAAAAACAAAAATATAATAAAAAAAATAAAAAAAGGATATACAAATAAAATAAAACATGTAAAAGTCATTAAATTCGGCCGGGCTGAAGTTTTGGTTCTCAACACCTCGTTTATTAAACCATCTTCGCCAGGTTTGTTTAAGTATAGTCTAATCTCCACCATATTTAGGAAGGTTATGTAATTGCGCATTTTAAAGGACCTCGGGAGATCATCGATGCGCAGCTTTAACTAAATATAGACTGTGCCATATTGAACACGACTGTCGAGGAGCCTACACAGCCCACTTTGTCAAATTTCAGCCACATTGAGTAATAAACGTTCTTTTATGGTTCCAAGAACTTAAATCGGGACATTGGTATATATGGCAGCTACATCCATATATAGCCCGATCTTGACCATACTAGGTATGAATGTCAATGAGACTTATCCAATAGGAGAACTCACTGTGCTAAGTTTCATCAAAAAGCTCACCTTTTGTGGGTCTAAAACCTTAAATCGGGAGATCGGTATATATGACAGGTACATCCAAATCTGGACGGCTCTGGGCTGTATTTGACAGGAATACCAAGGAGCTAAACATTACTTGTTGTCCCAAATTTCAGCGAAATCGGACAGTCAATTCACATATTCTAAGACCCCAAAAAGTATGTAAGTTTTTCATCGTCATGACATTTAATGTAGGTCTAGCCATGTCCGTCCGTCTATCGGCCTATCTGTCCGCCTATCTGTCCGTCCATCCGTCCGTCCGTCTGTCCGTCCATCCGTCCGTCTGTCTATCCGTCCGTCCGTCTGTCCGTCCGTCCATTGTCGAAAACATGCTAACTTTCGAAGGAGTAAAGCTAGGAGCTTGAAATTTTTTCATAAATTCTTCTAATTAGTCTAGAAATTTTGCACATGGTGTTTAGGTATCACTTCCAACAACTGTGCTGAGTATGGTTAAAATCGTTCTATGTTTCGATATAGCTGCCATATAAACCGATCTTGGGTCTAGATTTTTTTAGCTTCTAGAGGGCGCAATTCTTATCCGATTTGGCTGAAATTTGCACAAAGTGTTCTAATATGACTCTCAACAACTGTGTCAAGTATAGTCTAAATCAGCTTTTAACCTGATATAGCCGCCATATAAACCGATCTCCCGGTTGCGAAATTCTGTGTTTCGTTATGACTTCCAATAACTGTGCTATGTAGAGTTAAAATCGGTCTATAACCTGATGATAACCGATCTTCCGATAAGACTTCTTGAGCTTCTAGAGGGCGCTATTCTTCTCTGATTTGGCTGAAATTTGCACAAAGTGTTCTGATAAGACTCTTAACAACTGTTTCAAGTATAGTCTAAATCAGTCCTTAACCTGATATAGCCGCCATATAAACCGATCTCCCGGTTGCGCAATTCTGTGTTTCGTTATGACTTCCAATAACTGTCCTTAACCTGATATAGCCGCCATATAAACCGATCTCCCGATTGCGCCATCTAGAGGCTCAAGAACCTCTAGAGAGCGCAATTCTGTGTTTCGTTATGACTTCCAATAACTGTGCTATGTATGGTTAAAATCGGTCTATAAACTGATATAGCTGCCATATAAACCGATCTTCCGATTAGACTTCTCGGGCTTCTAGAAGGCGCAATTCTTATCCAATATGGTTAAATGTATGGTCATATGTCATTTTGGGTCCAACAACTGTTATTAGCATGGTCTAAATTGGTATACAATCTGATATAGATGGCATATTTTCCAATCTCCCAGTTTGACTTTTTGAGCCTCTGGAGGGCGCATTTTTACTCGAATTGCCTGAAATTTTGGAAGTAGTGTTTTTCTATGTCTGGTGTTTCTCTATTTGAATAAGTCATTCAATGATCCGATGTATTTGCTATCCATCTATGATCTAAATATATTGGTGTATGGTTCATTTCGTAATCGTTTTTGGTTATCGAGTGACTTGGTACAGCTCACTGTTCCGAATTTCAGCAAAATCGGGTAATATTTGCGCCCTTTATGGCCTGAGGAGGCCACCGTAGTGCAGAGGTTCGTATGTCTGCCTATGACGCTGAACGCTTGGATTCGAATAATGGAGAATCACGGATAGAGGGACAGACGCACGGATATGGTTAAATCATCTTAGAATTGACTCGATCTGGACTATAGTAATCACGAATGTCAAAGGTTCAATTTTAACTCATTATACCGAATTTCTGCAAAATCGCGTGAAAAATGCGCCTTTTATGGCTCCAAGACGTTATGTCAGAAATTCAAACACATGGTTAACTTGTCGTGTATTCGATTACGTATTAGGCTTGGTGGTAAATATTTGGTCCCATGTAACGTATGAGTATCACAAATTTTCGTATTGTACATCATACGCACCCAAGGCAAAATTTAATTGCAGTATTAATCTCTCAGAGAGTTTACCTATTTTGATTGATAATTTATATGCTTTCAATTATTAAATCTCGGTTTATTTTAAAAAATTAATTCAGTTTCTAAGGATTTCTTTTCATATTTTGTTAAGGAGTTGTTTTACCTGCTTACCATTTTATTGGCGTTTTAATATACTTCTTGGGCAAATTTTTCACAAAATACTTATGATGCTTGCGTATGGGTTGTAAAGTATCTTTGGCGAAATTCGGTTTCTTAGTGGAACTTTTTAGCTTTGGGCTAGAATTTTTCAAATACAGCTCTATTTTGTCGGTATTCTCAATCTGTTTTAAATATATCTAAAACTTTATTGAATTTTTAAGAGATGACCAACTTAAAGAGCCATTTGACCAAAAAACAAGTAAAAAGGCGTTAAGTTCGGCCGGGCCGAACTTTGGATACCCACCACCTCGGGTATATATGTAAACCACCTTTCATAAATATTCAGTGAAAATTTCATACCTTATACTCATATACCTCATACCGATCTGAACTATATACGACACGGATGTCGAAAAGCCGAACATAAGTCACTGTGTCAAATTTCAGTGAAATCGGATTATAAATGCGCCTTTTATGGGGCCAAGACTTTAAATCGAGATATCGGTCTACATGGCAGCTATATCCAATATCTGGACCGATTTGGGCCAAGTTGCATTAACATGTCGAAGAGCCTAACATTAAGCACTGTCCCAAATTTCGACGAAATCGGACAATAAATGCCTCTTTTATGGGCCCTAAACCTTAAATCCAGAGATCGGTCTATATGGCAGCTATATTCAAATCTGGACTGATCTGGGCAAAATTGAAGAAGGACGTCGAAGAGCCTAACCAAACTCACTGTCTCAAATTTCAGCGACATCGGACAATAAATGCGTCTTTTATGGCCACAAAACCTAAAACCTAGATATCGGTCTATATGGCAGCTATATCCAAATCTAGACCGATCTGTGCGATATTGCAGAAGTATGTCAAGGGGCTTAACTTAACTCACTTTTCCAAATTTCGGGGACATCGGGCAATAAATGAGCATTTTATGCGCCCAAAACCATAAATCAAGAAATCGGTCTATATGGCAGCTATATCCAAATTTGAACCGATCTGGACCAAATTGAAGAAATATGTCAAAGGGCCTAACACATCTTACTGTCCCAAATTTCAGCAAAATCGGATAATGAATGTGGCTATTATGGGCCTTACACCATAAATCGGAGGATCGATCTATATGGCAGCTATATCCAAATCTGGACCGATCTGAGCCAAATTAACGAAGGATGTCGATGGGCTTTACACAATTCACTGCCCCGAATTTCATCAAAATCGGATAATAAATGTGGCTTTTGTGGGTCTAAGACCCTAAACCGGAGGATCGGTCTATATGGCAGCTATATCCAAATCTGAACCGATCTGAACTAAATTAAAGAAACATGTCAAAGGGCCTAAGACAACTCACTGTCCCAAATTTCAGCGAAATCGGACCATAAATGTGGCTTTTATTGGCCTTAGACCCTAAATCGGAGGATCGGTCTATATGGCAGCTATATCCAAATCTGAACCGATCTGGACCAAATTGACAAAGGATGTCGAAGGGCCTAACACAACTCACTGTCCCAAATTTCAGCGAAATCGGACCATAAATGTGGCTTTTATGGGCCTTAGACCCTAAATCGGTGGATCGGTCTATATGGGGGCTATATCAAGATATAGTCCGATATAGCCCATCTTCGAACTTAACCTGCTTATGGACAAAAAAAGAATCTGTGTAAAATTTCAGCTCAATATCTCTATTTTTAAAGACTGTAGCGTGATTTCAACAGACAGACGGACAGACGGACGGACATGGCTAGATCGTCTTAGATTTTTACGCTGATCAAGAATATATATACTTTATAGGGTCGGAAATGGATATTTCGATGTGTTGCAAACGGAATGACAAAATGAATATACCCCCATCCTTCGGTGGTGGGTATAAAAAAATCTTTAGATTCTTATTAAACATGACCTAAACAATGTTTGTCATACATTTTGATGGCATACACATTTCCACTTTCGAGTAGCGCTGATTATTAGCCTCTTGGCTAAGCTAATTAACAAAGTTTTCTGCTCGATTTCCCACTCAGAAAAACCTTAACTCATGGCGAATTTCCATTTCAAGGTTCTTAGCAAAACAAAAGCAAAAATATACTTAAGAAAAAAGTTTTAGCAAAACAAGTGGGTTCATAGATGTTGCCATATGACAAATTTGGTTTGCTTTTTTCCCTTTTTGCTCTTTAACGCTACATTGTTTATAGAATGACTATGGCAACAATTACTTGGTTTTTTTTATAGAACAACATCGAACAACATCAAAGTTGGCTAAAATAATAAAATTCACTTTTATTTTAATAAAAACAAATATTTTCAAGGCCTTTGATGCCTAACTGGTGTCCTTGGTCACCATTCGCCTATTAATGGGAGAAGCAAAACTTCATTAGGAAACTAAAATTGGTTTCATGGATACAAAAATTAATTTCGTTGCTACCTCTTGAAATGAAGCAGCAGCAGACAAAAAGTTAAATAGTAGACATAAGGACATATTAAAGTTTTTACTCATGCTTTAGTTTGGGTTTTATGGGCTTAAAATATTCTACCAACTATTTAAGGCAGGAGTTTTTGTCAATGAGTTGGGTTTTTGCATAGGCTTTTTGAAATGTGCATTAGTACTGATTGACAAAGCATAAACGAAGAGTATACTTAAAGAAAAAATCTTTTACATTTTGGGGTTATTGAAAAAGAAAACCAGTAAGGAAGGGCAAAAGTTGGGCGGTGCCTACTGTATAATACCCTACACCTACCCTATAAATACAATGTGGGACCTATATTCAATTCTGAACCATTTTTGATGGACCTTTTATGGAGCAAATATGTTCAAACTGTAAAAACTACGGTTGACATATGACAGAATTATGGCAAATTACCCAAAATCTGACAAACATATATATGGGAGCTATATCTACTTCGGAACCGATTTCGCGAAAAACTTCTAACATAATGCAGTAGTCGTCGAGGAAAGCGTTGTGCACAATTTTGACAAGATTGGTCAAACAATGCGCTTGCAGTGGCTCTTAGGGTGAAAATCTGGCCATATAGATATATGACAGCTATATCTAAATTTGGGCCGATTTCTATGAAATTCACCTGTAATATTGAGAGTCAAGAGAGAATCCCTCCTGCCAAGTTTCGAGAAAATCGGGTTACAAATGACCATTTTATTGCATTATTACTGAAAATCGGTCGAACATATATGTGGGAGCTATATCTAAATCTGAACCGATTTTGAACACACTCTATGTATATTGTGATAGTCGTCGAGGAAAGCGTTGTGCAATATTTTGTCAAGATTGGTCAATAAATGTGCTTGCAGTGGCTCTAGGAGTGAAAATCGGGCGATACATACATATGAGAGCTATAGCTAAATCTGAACCCATATCCATGAAATTCACTAGTAATATCGAGAGTCGTAAAAAAATCCTTCATGCTAAATTTCGGGAGAATCGGTTAAGAAATGACCATTTAATTGCATTATTACTGAAAATCGGACGATCATATATATGGGAGCTATATCTAAATCTGAACCGATTTTGACCACACTCTATATATATTGTAGCAATTATCGAGGAAAGCGTTGTGCGATATTTTGACAAGATTGGTCAATAAATGTGCTTGCTGTGGCTCTAGGAGTGAAAATCGGGCGATATATATGTATGAGAGCTATATATAAATCTGAACCGATATCCATGAAATACACCAGTAATGTTGAGAGTCGTAAAAAAAACCCTTCCCGCCAAATTTCGAGAGAATCGGTTAAGAAATTACCATTTTATTGCATTATTACTGAAAATCGAACGAACATATATATGGGAGCTATATCCAGATCTGAACCGATTTTTTCCAATTTCAATAGGTTTCGTCTCTAGGGCGAAAAACATGCCTGTACCAAATTTTAAGACGATCGGATGAAAAATGCGACCAGTTCTTTGTAAACAATTTAACATGGACAGACAGATGTACAGACAGACGGACATAGCTAAATCGAATCAGAAAGTGATTCTGAGTCGATCGGTATATCATTCATCCTTTTGGTGTTACAAACTAATGCACTAATTTAAAATACCCCGTACCATAGTTGTGTAGGGTATAACTAGCCAAAAGTTTAAATAATTAAAAAAATCTTTAGCTACTAAAGTCTAAGAAATTGCATTGGAGAAAGAACAGGGCCATTGATACAGATTCTTTCCTAAGGATTTTTTTTCATTACTCCTTTGTTTTTGCTCTACACAATATGACAGCCAGTCAGGCAATCTGTGCCTTTTATGTACACAGTGAGTTATGTATTTCGAGTGGCTATGTTTCGAATATCCACAAAATAATTGAACAAAATTCCAATTTTTACCTCAAATTACTTGAAATTAAAATTTTAATAAAATTGTTATTTAAAATCCTAATATGACCTCTAATGAAGCTCGAAGAAAATTTGCCTTTAAATTAAAGTCCAAAACTCGAATTTAATTTTTAATTAGTAAATAAATACCAGCCACCCAAGTTCAATTTAAGCTTCTCCATGAGCAGATCTTATCAGAAAATTTAATCAAGTAATTGCCACTCATAACAAAGTTCTCAGCCAGACGGTCAGCCTCTGCCGGGGAGAAAAATTTACTCGCTGACATAAAATTTGACAGCATAGTCGCCGAACCAAGAATAGATTTTTCCAACTGATAAAACAAAGCTGAAATATTTTTAAATGTCAAGTGGGCGTTAATGTCGTTATTGTATGGTAGTTATGGAAATATTCGTTCATGATAATTATAAACAAAATGTCAATAAATTATAGTAATAATAACTTCTAAGAGCGGTATGCCCATAAAACGAGACACATGCAATAAGAAAGTTGTTGAAAATGAGAAAAATTTCTTTCAATTGAAAACTAAACCAAAAAAAGGAAAAGTGCTAAGTTCGACTGGAGGCCACCATAGCGCAGAGGTTAGCATGTCCGTCTATGACGCTGAACGCCTGGGTTCGAATCCTGGCGTGACCATCAGAAAAAAATTGTCAGCGGTGGTTTTCCCCTCCTAAAACTAGCAACATTTGTGAGGTACTATGCCATGTAAAACTTCTTTCCAAAGAGGTGTCACACTGCGGCACGACGTTCGGACTCGGCTATAAAAAGGAGGCCTCTTATCATTGAGCTTAAACTTGATTCGGACTGCACTCATTGATATGTGAGAAGTTTGCCTGGGACGAATTTTGCTAAAAATTTAATCAAATGAAATTTGTTGAGGAGTAAACTTGAATATTGCATAACAAATTTCTGGCAATTCAGGCAAAAATTCAAATTTATAGGGGCTACAGAAGACTAATCGGGAGAAAGACCGATTTAGAACATACTTACTACGTCGTTTTTGGAAGTCATAACAGAACAATAGGTGTAAAATTTCAGCTCCATCGGATAACAACTGCGGACGGAAGGCGCACAGGCGAATGGGCGGCCGGAAAGGCGGAATGACGGACATACGAAAAGACGTACGGAAGGATGGACGGAAAGGAGGACGGATGAAAGAACGGACAGAAGGACAGACGGATGGAAGGATCATTGCTAGATCGACCTAAAATGTACAACAAAATACCACATCCTATGACGTTGGATGTAAACGCACAGACGAAAGGGCGGGCGTACAGAAGGAAAGACGAACATACGAAAAGACATATGGACATACGAAAAGACGTACGGAAGGATGGAGGGAAGGACGGATGAAAGTACGGAAAAAAGGACGGACAAAAGGATGTACGGATAGAAGGACCATTGCTAGATCGACTTAAAATTTACAATAAAATGCCACATCCTATGAAGGTGGGTGTAAAAATTTGGATTTTTCGAAATACATAAAATTTTTTGGGTTTCATACAACGCCGATACTCTTTGTCAATGCAAATTGGTCCATATATCTTAAGAATAATCTTTTTTACAAACACTCCAAGCACTGCCTCGTCTGCTTCTATAAGTACCCATACCTCAGAACCATACAACAACACGGGTAAAATCAGTGTCTTGTACTCGTATAGTGTAATCTTCGTCTGTCGAGGTATGCTTCATGTAGCTAGAAGCATACCCACAGATTCCAGTGTCCCTGGAATGTGTAGGGGAGATCCTAGTCTCGCAAGCTCATCCGCTTTACAATTCCCTGGGATATCTCTGTGGCCCGGCACCCAGAACAGGTGAATTTTGAACTCTTCAGCCATCTCGTGGAGAGATCTGCGACATTCGAGGGTGGTTTTTGTATTTAGAAACACGTTCTCCAGAGATTTAATGGCTGCCTGACTGTCTGAAAAGATATTTATGCTAATCGTCGTAATGACGATTATATCTTAACCATTCCACCACTTCCTTAATTGCAAGGATCTCCGCTTGATACACATTGCAGTGGTCGGGTAACCTTTTCAATATGCCTAGTTCTAAATCTTTATAGTATATTCCAAAGCCCATCTGGTCGTTTAGTTTGAAACCATCTGTATAGAAATCTATGAAACTTCTATTATCAGGGATATAGTAGTTCCAATCGGTTCTATCAGGAATAGTGGTACAGTACTTTTTATCAAAAAGCGGCTTAGGTAGGGTATTATCCACACTGCCTGGGACCTCGGACATTGTATCAAGGATAACATAGTGTCCGTAGTCGTCACATGACCAAAAAGAAAGCTCCCTTAACCTCACGGCAGTGGTCGCTACAATTTGGGTAGCCACAATGTCCAGAGGATGTACCATTAAATTCAGTGCATCAGATGGTGTCGTCCTCAGTGCGGCAGTGATGCACAAACAAGCCATCCTTTGGATTCGGTTAAGTATTGAGCAATAGGTGGACTTTTGAAGCGCCGTCCACCAGACCACAACACCACATAGCGTTATAGCACTGCAGTGGTCGGGTAACCTTTTTCGATATAACCAGTTCTAGATATTAAGAGTACACCCCAAAGCCATTTGGTCGTTTAGTTTGGAACCATCCGTATAGAAGTCTATGTAACTTCTATTACCAGGGATATCGTAGGTTCAATCGGTTCTATCAGGAATAGGGTACAGTAATTTTTAACAAATTGCGGCTCAGGTAGGGTGGAATCCACACTGCCTGGAGCAACGGCACGCCTTTAAGACACGCCTTTAAAAAGGAAGCATAGTATCATTGAGCCTAAACTTGAATAGGGCAGCACGTATTGTTATGAGATAAGTTTGCTCCCATTCCTTAATGGAAAGTTCATGGGCAAATTTTTGGGGACAACCATGTGATTTTATATTAAAATTTGGAGCTGCTAACAACCATGTTTTTTTGCCACGGCGAAATCTATTTACCTGAAATTATTATCGGTTTTTACGTCGTGGAGGCTTAATTTTTCAACTGTTGGACCAAAGGTATTTTCCTTCCCTATATTCGAATTATAAACTCCCAAAATGATTTTAGTATCATGGACGGGCGGGTTGCATTCTCTCTCTTGGTACTCGTAGAAAATATATTTGGTCGTCCTTGTCATCCATCGTGGCATAGGCTCAAATAAGGCTGATGTTGAAAATTTGACTTTTATGCGGATTGTGGTTAGCCTCTCATTCAACGGAGTAAAGCTGAAGACAAGGTATTTCAACCGCTGGCTATCCACAAATTCTCAGTCAAATTCATACCTCGTATCTTGACTTCTTGGACTCTAGAGGGCCCAATTCTTTATCGATTCGGCTGTATGAGATATATGAAATGTCATGGTTTCGACTTCCAACATCTGTTCTTAGTATGGTCAAAGTCGGTACATAACATAATATAGCTTCCACATAAACCGATCTCTGATCTCCGATTGGGCCTCTAGAGGGCGCAATTATTATTCAATTTTGCTGAAATCTTGCACATAAAGATTTGTTATAACTTCTAACAACTGTGCCAAATATGGTCAACATCGATTCATAACCTGATATAGCTTCCATATAGCCAAGATTTGGGAGCCGGTAGAGGGCGCAAATATCGAGCCTGTAGAGGACGCAATTATTATCTGATTTAGCTGCATTTTAGCATGAAGTGTTCTGTTTTAACTATTAACAACCAGGTCAAGTATGGTTCATAACCTAATATAGCTCAAATAGCATTGCAATTCTTACCCATTATGCTTTAATTGCCTATAAAGCAAAACCCGCCCAAAGAACTTGGCAAATGTAATCCAAGGTGGAAGCTATATATATTTGACCCACCCCAGTTGTTTTGGTTTTGACTTCCAACAACTGTTCCTAGTATGGTCAAAGTCGGTTCATAACCTAATGTACATGTCACATAAACCGATCTCTGATCTCCGATTGCGCCTCTAGATGGCGCAATTATTATTCAATTTTACTGAAATCTTGCACGTAAAGTTCTGTTATGACTTCCAACAACTGTGCCAAATATGGTCAACATCGATTCATAACCTGATATAGCTTTCATATATAGCTTTCATTTGGGAGCCGGTAGAGGGCGCAATTATTGAGCCTGTAGAGGGCGCAAGTATTATCTGATTTAGCTGCACTTTAGCACGAAGTGTTCTGTTTTAACTTTTAACAACTAGTTCAAGTATGGTCTTAAACGGTTCATAACCAGATATAGCTCCAATAGCAAAGCAATTCTTACCCATTATCCTTTAATTGCCTATAAAGAGAAACCCGGCCAAAGAACTTGGCAAATGTGATCCAAGGTGGAGGGTACATAATACTCGGCCCACCCCAGCTTAATGCGTTTTTACTTTTTTTTGCTCTTTCCCCTTTAAAAATGCATGTATGTTGTACTACCTTCAAATTGGATTCACCTACCAAAGATTCAACAAAACTTTCTCAGAAATTCGTTTAACCTTTGGCAACAATTTCAATTAGGGTCGTTAACATGTTTGCACTTTCATACTTGACATATGTTGTTGGTTAGAAAAAAAAAATTGAAAAATTACAGCTTTCCTAGAAAACAGTCAGGAATGACGATAACACGTCAATCTAGCCATGGATTTTGCATATGCATACATACAGCTGCATTTCTTGCAAAACAATTAAAATCCTTGAGCTAGCAAATGGTTTACGGTTCAAGGAATACCAGTAGAGTGGAATTGTTTGGTGTATTCGTGGAACATTTTAAAATAGTTTCTTAATATAAAACCGAGTAAAAATATATGCCGTCACATGCGTATTGGTGCTGAGTGCTACACAGAGTAGGGTAATTTATGGCTTTTGAATTGCATATAAATATAAATATGAACAGTGGGTTAAACATACAACGTAATTAAAAGTAAGGTTTTGTAATATTAAAAAAAAAAAACAAGTAAAAGCGTGCTAAGTTTGGCCTGGCCGAATCTTATATACCCACAACCATCGATCGCATTTGTCGAGTTCTTTTCCCGACATCACTTCTTAGGCAAAAAAAAGGATAAAAGAAAAGATTTGCTCTGCTATTAGAGCCATATCAAGATATGGTCCGGTTCGGATCACAATTATATTATATGTTGGAGACCTGCGTAAAATGTCAGACAATTCGAATAAGAATTGCGCCCTTTGGGGACTCAAGAAGTAAAATAGAGAGATCAATTTGTAAGGGAGCTGTATCAGGCTATAAACCGATTGAGACCTCAATAAAAACGTACGTTGACGGTCATGAGAGGATCCATCGTACAAAATTTCAGGCAAATCAGATAACAATTACGACTTCTAAAGGCTCAAGAAGTCAAGATCCCAGATCGGTTTATATGGCAGCTATATCATGTTGTCAACCGATTTGAACCTTATTTGGCACAGTTGCTGAAAGTCATAATAAAATAAGTCATGCAAAATGCCAGCCAAATTGGATAGGAATTGCGCACTCTAGAAGCTCAAGAAGTCAAGATCCCAGATCGGTATATATGACAGTTTTATCAGGTTATTGACCGATTCGAACCGTACTTAACACAGTTGTTGGATATCTTAACAAAATACTTCGTGCAAGATTTCATTCAAATCTCATAAGAATTGCCCCCTCAATTCAAGATCGGATTCAGATTCAAGATCGGTTTATATGACAGCTATATCAGGTTATGGACCGATTCAAACCGTACTTGGCACAGTTGTTGGATATCATAACAAAATACTTCGTGCAAGATTTCATTCAAATCGGATAAGAATTGCGCCCTCTAGTGGCTCAAGAAGTCAAGACCCAAAATCGGTTTACATGGCAGCTGTATCAGGATATAGACCGATTTGAACCATACTTGGCACAGTTTTGGAAGTCATAGCGAAACATCACGTGCAAAATTTCATTCCAATCGGAGAAGTCATGACCCAAGATCGGTTTATATGGCAACTGTATCAGGTTATGAACCGATTTGAACCATACTTGGAACAGTTGTTGAATATCATAGCAGAACACGTCGTGCAAAATTTCATTCCAATCGGATAAGAATTGCGCCCTCTAGAGGCTCAAGAAGTCAAGACCCAAGATCGGTATATACGGCAGCTATATCAAAACATGGACCAATATGACCCATTTACAATCTCAACCGACCTTCACTAATAAGAAGTATTTGTGCAAAATTTCAAGCGGCTAGCTTTACTCCTTCGGAAGTTAGCGTCCGACAGACAGACGGACGGACGGACGGACAAGGCTAGATTGGCATAAAATGACACGACGATCAAGAATATATATATTTTATGGGGTCTCAGACGAATATTTCGAGTAGTTACAAACAGAATGACGAAATTAATATACCCCCATCCTATGGTGGATGGTATAAAAATTGTGGGATAACTTGCTTTAAATCTCTTATATCACCAGATCTTCTTTTTATACCAACCACCGTAGGATAGGGGGTATATTCATTTAGTCATTCCGTTTGCAACATATCGAAATATCAATTTTCAACCCTACAAAGTATATATATTTCGGATTGTCGCAAAATTCTAAGAGGATTTAACGATGTCCGTGTGTCTATCCGCCTATCCGTCTGTCCGTCCGTCTATTGTAATCACTCTAGAGCCTTCAAAAATTGAGATATTGAGCTGAAATTTGGCACAGATACATCTTTTTAATGCACGCTGGTAAAGTTTTTGAACGGGCCAAATCGGACCCTATTTGGATATAGCTGCTATATAGACCGATCTCCCGATAAAGGGTCTAATGCCCATAAAAACTTTATTTTTCATCCGATTTCGGTGAAATTTGCAACAATGAGTAGTTTTAGGCTTCCCGATATCTGACCTAAATATGGTTCAGAGCGGACTATATACAGATATAGCTCCCATATAGACCGATCTCCCAATAAAACGTCTGAAGACCATAAACGCATTATTTTTTGTCCGATTTCACTAATATTTAAAACAATGAGTAGTTTTAAGCCTCCCGACATCTGACCTAAATATGATTCAGATCGGACTTTATTTAGATATAGCTCCCATATAGACCGATCTCCCGATAAAGGGTCTGAAGGCCATAAAAGCTTTATTTATTATCCGATTTCGCTTAAATTTAAAACGGTGGGCTATTTTAAGCCTCCTTACACTCGATCCAAATATGATTCAGATCGGACTATATTTAGATATAGCTGCCATATAGACCGATCCCCCGATAAAGGGTCTGAAGACCATAAAAGCTTTGTTTTTTGTCCGATTTCGCTGAAATTTAAAACAGTGGGCTATTTTAAGCATCCCGACATTTGGCGTTAATATGGTTCTGATCGGACTTTATTTTGTTATAGCTGCCATATAGACCGATCTCCCGATAAAGGGTCTGAAGGCCATTTAAGCTTAATTTTTTGTCCGATTTCTCTAAAATTTAAAATGGTGGGCTAGTTTAAGCCTCCTGATCCCCGATCCAAATATGGTTCAGATCGGACTATATTTAGATATAGCTGCCATATAGACCGATCAGCCGGTTAAGGGTATGAAGGCCATAAAGGCTTTATTTTTTATCCAATTTTGCTGAAATTTAAAACGGTGGGCTATTTTAAGTATCCCGACATCTGACTTAAATATGGTTCGGATCGGACTATATTTAGATATAGCTCCTATATAGACCGGTCTCCCGATAAAGGGTCTGAAGCCCATAAAAGCATTATGTATTACCCGATTTCGCTGAAATTGAAAACAGTGGGCTATTTGAAGCCTCCTGACACCCGATCCAAATATGGTTAAGATCGGACTATATTTAGATATAGCTGCCATATAGACCGATCTCCAGATAAAGGGTCTGAAGACCATTTAAGCTTTGTTTTTTATCCGATTTCTCTGAAATTTAAAATGGTGGGCTATTTTAAGCCTCCTGATACTCGATCTAAATATGGTTCAGATCGGACTATATTTAGATATACCTGCCATATAGACCGATCTCCTGATAAAGGGTCTGAAGACCATAAAAGCTTTTTTTTTTGTCCGATTTCGCTGAAATTTAAAACATTGGGCTATTTTAAGCATCCCGACATTTGGCGTTAATATGGTTCTGATCGGACTTTATTTTGTTATAGCTGCCATATAGACCGATCTCCCGATAAAGGGTCTGAAGGCCATTTAAGCTTAATTTTTAGTCCGATTTCTCTGAAATTTAAAATGGTGGGCTAGTTTAAACCTCCTGATCCCCGATCCAAATATGGTTCAGATCGGACTATATTTAGATATAGCTGCCATATAGACCGATCAGCCGATTAAGGGTCTGAAGGCCATAAAGGCTTTATTTTTTATCCAATTTTGCTGAAATTTAAAACGGTGGTCTATTTTAAGTATCCCGACATCTGACTTAAATATGGTTCGGATCGGACTATATTTAGATATAGCTCCTATATAGACCGGTCTCCCGATAAAGGGTCTGAAGCCCATAAAAGCATTATGTATTACCCGATTTCGCTGAAATTGAAAACAGTGGGCTATTTGAAGCCTCCTGACACCCGATCCAAATATGGTTAAGATCGGACTATATTTAGATATAGCTGCCATATAGACCGATCTCCAGATAAAGGGTCTGAAGACCATTTAAGCTTTGTTTTTTATTCGATTTCTCTGAAATTTAAAATGGTGGGCTATTTTAAGCCTCCTGATACTCGATCCAAATATGGTTCAGATCGGACTATATTTAGATATAGCTGCCATATAGACCGATCTCCTGATAAAGGGTCTGAAGACCATAAAAGCTTTATTTTTTGTCCGATTTCGCTGAAATTTAAAGCGGTGGGCTATTTTAAGCATCCCGACATTTGGCGTTAATATGATTCTGATCGGACTTTATTTTGATATAGCTGCCATATAGACCGATCTCCCGATAAAGGGTCTGAAGGCCATTTAAGCTTTATTTTTTGTCCGATTTCTCTGAAATTTAAAATGGCCTCCTGACCCCCCATCCAAATATGGTTTAGCTCTGACTATATTTAGATATAGCTGCCATATAGACCGGTCAACCGATGAAGGGTCTAAAACCCATAAAAGCTTTATTTATTACCCGATTTCGCTGAAATTTAAAACATATCTACCCGAGGTATCCAAAGTTCGGGCCGATCGAACATAATGCCTTCTTACTTTATTAAACTGGCATGTTGTTTAAAATGGCTCAAAATGAGATATACCTGCATGTTGGATATGCAAGAAACTGTCAAGTTGCAGCAGTCCTTGTAATTTGCTTAAAATGTTTAAAAATTATCCATATACCGTCGCTTACCGCATAACAATAATTCCCAATTTGTTTTCCCCTTTCCCAAAACTTTTGCTCTTCTTCTGGTCTTCCCAATTTTGCAATTACCCCACTGTGTGCTATGCTCCATTTAGTTTTCCTTTTGTTTACAGTGTTTTTTTTTAAGCCTGCTTGCATGTTTGGGATACATAAATTTTCTACGTTGTAATTAAAATTAACGTCAATACAAAACAAACAATGTGCCTGTCCACTGCCACAACACCAGAATAAGGCCTCAGGGCACCAGAGAGCAAAAACAACAAATTAACTAAAAACCCCAAAACCATGTTAGGGTCATGTAAAAATTTTATTTTTAATGGTAAAAAAAAAAACGAAAATAAAGTAAAACTTATTTAGAGCACCACTAAAAATAATCACATTAACAATTTATGGACCTTCATCTTTGGCTTTATGATAAATAATAATTTTTTGGTTTGTTTTTTGTTTTTTTTTTTGTCGTTTGAAGGTTTTATTGAAATAATTAAAAATGAATGGAGGTACTTTTTGATGTCCTTTCCTATATGGAGAGTCTAGAGTAACATGCATGCACACACAGCTCTACACTACTTCGCCTAATTGAGTTTGAAGTGGTATGACACGGCAAGGATAGATGATGACATGGTTAAATAACACAACTTGTTGCTCAAGGTTGTTGTACACGTGGCCCCCTGCACACCAACATTTGACCCCTTAGCCTTTCAATTTCAAGAGTTGTAATTGTGTATGCGTGTGTGAATATGTAAGGCTTTAGATGAAAATGGACTACTAGTAGCTGTCATTGAGTAAAACAACTATGGAATGGAAAGGGTTTTCATGTTGGACTATGAAGTGGTAAACAATACACTAAACTTAACACAAAGGGAGGGGAAACTTAAAGAGCCATCAAAGCTGCAGGTTTTTTATAACCACCACCATGGGGTGGGGGGCATATTCATTTAAACATTTCGTTTGCAACATATTGAAATATATATACCTGAGCCTACAAAGGATTTATATATCTGATCATTGTGTATTTATCCGTCAGTTCTTTTAACACTACAGACCCTAAAAATTGAGGCATTGAGTTGAAATTTGGCATAGACTCATATTTCTTTGATATTCATACAAAGTTCTTGTGGGCCAAATCAGACTATATTTGAATATACCAGCCATATAGACCGATCGAGCAAATTGGGATCTAAGGCCCAGTAAAGTCGCATTTATTACCCGATTTCGCTGAAATTTTGAACGATAAATTTTGTAATGTCCATCAATATTCGACCTTTATATGTCTTATATAGCGTCATGTTAACATAAGGCTGCCACATAGACCGATCTGCCGATTTAAGGGCTTGAGCTCATAACAAGTAAAAGCGTGCTAAGTTCGGCCGGGCCGAATCTTATATACCCACCACCATCAATCACATTTGTCGAGTTCTTTTCCCGACATCACTTCTTAGGCAAAAAAAAGGATAAAAGAAAACATTTGCTCTGCTATTAGAGCCATATCAAGATATGGTCCGGTTCGGATCACAATTATATTATATGTTGAAGACCTGTGTAAAATGTCAGCCAATTCGAATAAGAATTACGCCCTTTGGGGGCTCAAGAAGTAAAATAGAGGGATCGATTTATATGGGAGCTGTATCGGGCTATAGATAGATTCAGACCATAATAAACATGTATGCTGATGGTCATGAGACGATCCGTCGTACAAAATTTCAGGCAAATCGCATAATAATTGCGTCCTCTAGAGGCTCAAGAAGTCAAAATCCCAGATGGGTTTATCTGGCAGCTATATCAGGTTATGAACCGATTTGAACCTTATTTTACACAGTTGCTGAGAGTAAGAATAAAATACGTTATGCAAAATTTCAGCTAAATCGGATAGGAATTGCGGCCTCTAATTTCGCAAAAATGTTAGACCATGATCGTACAATCGTCCGCATATGATACGATCTTTATGCCATCTGGAGGGGTTTGTCCGTCCGTCTGTTTGTTGAAATAGCTCTACAGCCTAAATTTCAAAGACTGGCCTATATCTTAATATAGCACCTTTAATACCGATCTCACGATAAGAAATCACGACTTCATAAAGTCGTATTTTTACCCCGGTTTTATTAAGAGCCTGTAGTTCTTTTATCGAAAAATGCTTTAATCTGATAAAGCTTCCACATAAACCGATCTCCCTATTATCCTTGTTCGGTTCCTAGAAGCTTTAATTTTTGCCTGGCTTGGCAGAAATTTGATACATAGAGCAAAATGGGTTCCCGAGATTCGCCCCGGCCTCTGGGCCTTCATTAACACCAGGCGAAAAATATATTTCTTACTATCTACCATATGTATATTCGCAGTAAAAGGTGTTTTATATCCACTCTCAAATATCCTTTATTTTTACCCCATATGGCTATGATTGGCAAAAAGTCCCCTTTAGGGAGGTAAGTCCCCTTTTGTATGGTAGGACGGTATACCCTTCACCATCGGATGGTTATGGGGTCGCAGATCACGTAATATTGATCTGCGACCCCATAAATATATATTCGATCGTCTCGACATTCTGAGTCGATCTAGCCATGCCTATCCGTCCCTCCGTCCATCTGTCGGTCGAAATCACAATAGCGGTCGAAGGCGTAAAGCTAGCCGCTTGGAATTTTGCACAGACACTTTTTATTGACACTTATAAACCGATCTCCCGATTTGACTTCTTGAGCCCCTGAAACCGCAATTTTTGTCCAATTTGAGTGAAATTTCCATGTAGTCTTCTGTTACGACTTCCAACCATTGTGCCTATTACGGTCCAACTAAACTGATATAGCTGCCATATAAATCCCCTCCTGATCTCCTGATTGACATTTTGAGCCCCTGGAAACTGCTTTTTTTGCCTGATTTGGCTGAAATTTTGCATTTAGTATTCTAGTACGACTTTCAACAACTGTACCAAGTACGGTCTAAATCGGGATATGACCTGATATAGCTTCCATATCAACATATATTCTCCCGATTAGATTTCTTGCGCTCTTAAATGTTGCAATTTTTGTCCGATTTGGCTGAAAAGTTTGCACATAGTGTTTTGTTATGATATCCAACAACTGTACTAAGAAAAGTTCAAATCAGTCAAAAATCTGGTATAGTTCCCATATAAACCAATTTGCCGATTTGACTTCTTGAGTTCTTTTAAGCAGCAATTTTTTCCGATTTTGCTGAAATTTTGCATGCGGTGTGCTGTCACGACTTCCAGCAACTGTGACAAGTACAGTCCAAATCAGTCCAAAACCTTATATAGCTGTCTAACTGTTATATAAACAGATAATGGACCTTGACTTGTTAAGTCTTTGAAGGGCGCAAATCTTATCCGAATTGGCTGAAATTTTGCATGAGGTAGTTTGTACTATAAATAACTGTGCCAACGAATGAATAAAATCGGTTCACAATCTGATATAGCTGCCTTATACCGATTTCGGATATTTTGCTCTCTTGAGCCTCTAGAGGGCGTTATTCTTATCAGACTTGGATGAAATTCAACGTGAAATAGTTTGTTCTAACTTCCAAAAATTGTGTAAGGAGTAGTCTAAATCGGTGAATAATCTTATATAGCTGCCATATTAACCGATCTGGGATTTTGAATTCTTGAGCCTCTAGAGGGCGCAATTCATATCCGCATGTAGTGAAATGCCGCACGAGGTATTTTGTTTTGTTTTCCAATAATTGTGCCATGATAGGACTAAATCGGTTCGTAGCCTGATATAGCTGCCATATAATCTGATACAGCTGTCACATTAACAGAACTAGGACCTTGACTTCTTGAGCCTCTAGAGGGCGCAATCCTCATCCGCTTGTGCTAAAATTCCGAACGAGGTGTTTTGTTTTGACTTCCAATAAGAATGGCCTAAATCGGTTTATACATCTACATAGCTGCCATATGAACCGCTCTCGTACCAAGAGTTCTTGAGCCTATAGAGGGCGCAATTCTTATCCGTCTTGGCTGAAATTTTGCATGAGATATTTTGATTTGATTTTCAACGACTGTGCCAAATATGGTTCAAATCGGTTTAGAACCCGATATAGCTGTCATTTAAACCGATATGGGACCCTGACTTCTTGAGCCTCTAGAGGGAGCAATTTTTATCCGTTTTATCCTATCAGTATAGAAAGGATAGACGGACATTGCTTAGCCAAAAAGGGGAGTTCTGAACCAACCCTCACATTTTATCACAGCCACAGTAGTGGGGGCCATTGTAGCGCAGAGGTTAGCATGCTCATCTTTGACGCTGAAGGCCTGGCTTAGAATCCAGGCGAGAATATCAGAAACAATTTTTTTATTCATCGGTTTTTATCCCCTCCCAATGCTGGCAATATTTGTAAGGTACTATGCCATGTAAAAACTTCTCTCCTAAGAGATGCACTGCTTTGCACTGCGGCACGCTGTTTGGACTCGTCTATAAAAAGGAGGCCCCTTATAGTTGAGCTTAAAACTTGACTCGGACAGGTCTCATTGATATGTGAGAAGTTCGCCACTGTTCCTTAATGAAATGTTCATGGGCAAATTAGCAGTAATGGCATAGGGTACGGCTAATGTTTCAATCATAAATTCCCTGCTTACGTATTTCACCTCAAATCTTTAACAGGTTTCTGCTACTACACCCATTTTTGGACGACATGTCGGCACAGGTTATCGTTAACCGATCGCCTTAATATTTCGTTTTCCTTTTATTTGGGGTCAAAAGGAAAAGATGGGGGTAGGCATTTCCCTATTTCCAAGAAAAAAATCTCCTTATATGCATACCTGTGAGTGTTTCACATAGTTGCAAATCAGTTGTAAAATGTTAAGTACAAAAACCTATGGCAATAAAAAAAAAATCCATCCTTTAACCATTGCCAGACAGTAGGAAATGGGAAAAACATATTTTCTATACTCTCTGTATATAAACCAGAATTTGTTTGGATTTTTTTTTTTTTTTTTTTGTTTTTTTGATTATTTTTATGTCTTGTTTGCCTCAGAAAATGAAGAAAACAGAAAATGAACATTGTTGGAAATTAGCCCTAAGGTTAAACCATGATTAAATTACATTAAAGCACACAAAAACAACAAACAGAGAAACTCCCATGTGAGTGGACACATAAAGGCAATCATGGGCATATAGATGGAGATAAGTAATTTATGTATGGATTCTATGGATTCATGAGGGCAAAAAGATTGATATGTGCTTTTTGTGGGTTTCGTTTGTGCTTTGACATGGTATTTATGGGCTAAGAACATGCTCTCGATCTCTTTCTCCATTTTGGGTTTTTTTTTTTTGAGAAGTCTGATTATTTCTGCAGAAATTTCATGCATCAATGCCATAAAACGAATGAAAATTCAAAATCTGAGATTATCAGCAAAATTATCATTTAAACAGTTTGCTGCCTTTTATGAAGGATTTTCTTAAGGATTTTTATTGCTTGACTTCTATTGATTTCATAAAAATTAAAAATTTCCCTTAAACCATATTCCCTCTGCTATGTCTTTAGTCATATTCGACTTCGACCCAAAATGAATGGAACCGGAAAATCATGTTTAAGTACCCATGTGTATATTTTCCATTTAGTGGCACATTGCTGTAAGCATAACAAAGGGGTAGGAGAAAAATATGTACAAATACCTGTTATCTACATCATTATTTAAACGACCATTATAGGCAATAAAATGTAAAAACAATTAACTGACAAAAACCCCTTTTAACCACCAAGCCACGGAGACATGGGCAACATGGCTGCAAAGCCTGGGTGCAAGGAGACACCAATATCAAGCAATGACTATGACTATGATGGTGATAATGATGACGATGACGATGGAAAAAAAGTTGTGTTGTGTGTCTCTGACAGCAATAACAATACCAACAACACCAGCAACAATTAGCAATATGCCATAAAAAAAATAATACAATTTAACACTTATTTGATTTCATTGTAAAGCCATTTACAACATTCCCCTTAAGCTGTTTGGCCATTTCTGTAGTGTTCTCTTCTGTTGTTGCCTTTTTTTTTTTTTTGGGGACAATGTGACATTACCTGGCCCCCATCTGTTGTTAAAGGCTGGAGCCGGGGGGCCCTGCATGCCTCGAAAGGGGAAAGGCAAGTCAGACTGGCTGGCATTTGTTGTCTGGTGTTATTTGTGTTATGACTGTAAAGCCCCTTAATTTTACTTTAGTAACCAAAAGGCAGAAATCAGTTTTCACCTCTTTACTGGGGTTCGTCATCGTCACCGTCATCCTCATCATCATCGTCTATGTTGTTATTTCAATGTTTAGCCATTGTTGTCACATTCCTCTGTCTGCAACACTGACTGTCGCTTCAACTGTCTGTCTGTCTGTCCGTCTGTCCATACGATTTGGTTTTTGTTTTACGTTTTTGGTGGAGTCGAGTGTCAAGTTTCGTCTCGTTAAGCATAATTACTGGTGGGCTTGGATTTTTCTAGCTATTGTTGTAACCCGCTTAGCATACAATTCTCAACGAGTTCTTGTTGTTGTTGTTGCTGTTGCTTTGGTTGTTGTCATCGTTGTCGTCGTCATCATCATCGTCTTTTACATCGTAGTTTACAAGGACACTTAGCAAAATTTAATGAATTTTAAAGAAATGTTGATTTTGAAAGGAAATTTTGTCTTAACAAAATTCCTGTGGGCAATTTTGTCTAAAAACATTTCCCTAGTATATTTGGTCAAATTTTTATTTCCTTAGGAATTTTTATGTATAAAAACATTTTCCTGGGTAATTTTGATTTCATCTTCCTGGAAATTTTGTCATATTTATACCCTACACCACTACTGTGGTAGAGGGTATTATAACTTAGTGCATTTATTTGTAACACCCAAAGGGAGAGAGAGATGGACCCATTGATAAGTATACCGATCGACTCAGAATCACTTTTTGATTCGATTTAGCTATGTCCGTCTGTCTGTCCGTCCGTCCGTCTGTCTGTCCGTCCGTCCGTCTGTCTGTCCGTCCGTCTGTCTGTCCGTCCGTCTGGCTGTCCATGTTAATTTGTGTACAAAGTACAGGTCGTAGTTTTCATCCGATCGTCTTCAAATTTGGTACAGGCATGTTTTTCGGGCTAGAGACGAAGCCTACTGAAATCGGTTGAGATTTGGATTTAGCTCCCATACATATTTTCGTCCGATTTGGAGTAATACAGTATTAAAATGGTAATTTGTCAACCGATTCTCTCGAAGTCTGTCTGTCCGTCCGTCCGTCTGTCTGTCCGTCCGTCTGTCTGTCCGTCCGTCTGGCTGTCCATGTTAATTTGTGTACAAAGTACAGGTCGTAGTTTTCATCCGATCGTCTTCAAATTTGGTACAGGCATGTTTTTCGGGCTAGAGACGAAGCCTACTGAAATCGGTTGAGATTTGGATTTAGCTCCCATACATATTTTCGTCCGATTTGGAGTAATACAGTATTAAAATGGTAATTTGTCAACCGATTCTCTCGAAGTTTGGCAGAAAGGATTTTCTTATGACTCTTGCCATTACTGGTGAATTTCATGAAAATCGGTTCAGATTTAGATATAGCTCTCACATGTATATATCACCCGATTTTTACTCCTAGAGCCACTGCAAGCCTATTATTGTCTACACACACGTATTTCTCTCATTTTTTTTTTTTTTTTCTAAGTGCAGATCATTGTCTTGTGCATTAATGTTGACAACTATTTTATGGGCAAAAAAAATGACATGGATATTAACGGGGTATGCGACAGCGGGCATGTCTTAGGAAATTTCTACAGTAAGGTGTTGTGTCGTTAGCAGTAATAATAACAACAACAGCGCCAGCAACAACAAATGCTGCACTTAGCAACAATTAACGCGACAATGCCATTCGACAAAACTAAAACAGTTGACAGCGCAACAGTAAATGGCCTTTGTCTGCAAAACATTTTCCCAAGAATTTTCCTCTAAAATGCCATTCACTATTCAACACTCAACAACTTTGGTCCCAAAGCCCTGCCATGCCACCATGACTTGTAGTAATAATGGCTTGAATTCCAGTCAACTCTTCTTTCACCTGGTCTTTTATTTATACACTCGACAGATTTTTTTTCGTTTTTTTTTTTTTTTTTTGTTAACTTCTTAGTTAGTTTGTCATAATGTTTTGGGTCTGCCGTTACTAAATCTTTTGATGATGATGAAGAGTTTTTCTTTTTTGTGAATCAAGGAAATAATCCTTTAGAGCGGCGATAATGATGACGGTGACTACATACACATATGATGTTGATTATTT